>NW_027423114.1:44602-132102 GCF_048934315.1 Petromyzon marinus
ACTCACCCCACTCACTCACTCACATCACCACTCACCCACCTCACCCCCACTCACTCACTTCACGCACCCACCCACCCACTCACTCCACCCCTCACCTCACTCACTCACCCACCCACCTCACCCACTCCACTCACTCACTCACCCACTCACTCCACTCACTCCACCCACTCACCATCACCCACTCACTCACTCACTCACCCACTCACCCTCACTCACCTCACCCACTCCACTCACCCACTCCACCCACTCATCACCCACTCACTCACCCCTCACTCACCCCACTCACCCACCACTCACTCACTCACACACCCACTCACCCACCCACCACTCACTCACTCACCCACTCACCCACTCACCCACTCCACTCACTCACTCACCCACTCACTCACCCACCACCCACTCACTCACTCACCCACCTCACCCACTCACACACCCTCACCACTCACTCATCACGTCACCCACTCACTCACTCACTCACCCACTCACTCACCCACTCACCCACCCACTCACCACTCACTCACATCACTCACCAACTCACCACCCACTCACACCACACTCCACTCACTCACTCACTCACTCACTCACTCACCTCACTCACCCACTCACTCACTCACCCACCCACCCTACTCACTCACCCACCCACTCACTCACCCACCCACTCACCCACCCACTCACTCACCCACTCACTCACTCACTCACATCACTCACCCACTCACTCACCCACCCACTCACCCACCCCCCCCACTCACCCACTCACCCACCACGCCACCCACTCACTCACTCACTCACTACTCACTCACCCTCACCTACTCACCTACCTCCTCACCTACTCACACTCACCACTCACCTACTCACATACTCAACTGCTCACCCTACCTACTCACTCACACTCACTCACTCACCCACCCACTCACCCACTCACCCTCTCACCCATCCACTCACCCACTCACCTACTCACCCACCCACTCACCCACCCACCCACTCACCCACCCATCCACTCACTCACCCACCCACCCACCCACTCACTCACCCACCCACTCACCCACCCACCCACTCACCCACCCACTCACCCACCCACCCACTCACTCACCCACCCCACTCACCCACTCACCCTCTCACCCATCCACTCACCCACTCACCTACTCACCCACCCACTCACCCACCCACCCACTCACCCACCCATCCACTCACTCACCCACCCACCCACCACTCACCCACCCACTCACCCACCACCCCCCACTCACTCACCCACTCACCCACCCACCCACCCACTCACCCATCACCCACTCACTCACTCACTCACTCCTCACCTACTCACCACTCCACACTCACCTACTCACTCCACTCACATCCCAACTGCTCACCCCTACTCACCCACTCACTCACCCACCCACCCACTCACCCACTCACCCACTCACCCACCCACTCACCCACCCACCACTCACCCACCCACTCACCCACCCACCCCACCCACTCACCCACCCACCCACTCACCCACCCACCCACCCACCCACCTCACCCACCCACTCACCCACCCACCCACTCACCCACCCACTCACCCACTCCACTCACTCACCCACCCCACTCACCCACTCACCCACTCACCCACCCACCCCTCACCTACTCACCCACCCACTCACCCACCCCACTCACTCACCCATCCACCACTCACCCACTCACTCCACTCACCCACCCACCCACCCACCCACCCCTCACCCACCCACTCACCCACCCACCCACTCACTCACCACCCACTCACCCACTCACCCTCTCCCACCCACCCACTCACCCTCACCACCCACCCACCCACCCACCCACCCACTCACCCACCCACTCACTCACCCACCACCCACTCACCCACCACCCACCCACTCACCCACCCACTCCACCCACTCACCCACCCACTCACCCACTACCCACCCACTCACTCACCCACCCACTCACCCACCCACTCACCCACCCACCCACCCACTCACCCACCCCCACTCACCCACCCACTCACCCACTCACCCACTCACCCACTCACTCACTCACTCACTCACTCACTCACCCACTCACCCACTCACCCACCCACTCACCCACTCACCCACCCACCCACCCACCACACCACTCACCCACTCACCTACTCAGCCCACCCACCCACCCACCCACTCACTCACCCACTCACCCACTCACCCACCCACTCACTCACCCACTCACTCACTCACCCACTCACCCACTCATCCACCCACTCACCCACCCACTCACTCACTCACCCACTCACCCACCCACTCACCCACACACTCACTCACCCACTCACCCACTCACCCACCCACTCACTCACCCACCCACCCACTCACTCACCCACCCACCTACTCACTCACCCACCCACCCACCCACTCACCCACCCACCCACCCACTCACCCACCCACCCACTCACCCACTCACCCACCCACTCACTCACCCACCCACCCACTCACTCACCCACCCACCCACTCACCCACTCACCCACTCACCCACCCACTCACTCACCCACCCACCCACCCACTCACCCACCCACTCACCCACTCACTCACCCACCCACTCACCCTCCATGTCTCCAGATAAGTTGGAGCAGTTCTGGGGAGTGAATCGTAAACTGATGGAGACCCAGGGGGAGGAACACTTCCGATACATCCCCTTCCGCATCTACCAGGTACCTCACCTACCCTCTCACCCACCTACCCTCTCACCTACCCTCTCACCTACCTACCCTCTCACCTACCCACCCACTCACCTACCCACTCAACTACCCACTCAACTACCTACCCACTCACCTACCTACTCCACTCACCTACCCTCTCACCTACCTACCCACTCACCTACCCACTCACCTACCCTCTCACCTGCCTACCGACTCACCTACCTACCCACTCACCTACCCACTCACCTACCCACTCACCTACCCTCTCACCTACCTACCCTCTCACCTCACCCACTCACCTACCCACCCACTCAACTACCTACTCACCTACCCACTCAACTACCTACCTACACACTCACCTACCTACCCTCTCACCTACCTACCCTCTCACCTACCCACTCACCTACCACTCACCTACCCACTCAACTACCTACCCTCTCACCTACCTACCCTCTCACCTACCTACTCACTCACCTACCACTCACCTACCCACTCACCTACCTACCCACTCACCTACCTACCCTCTCACCTACCTACCCACTCAACTACCTACCCATTCACCTACCTACCCACTCACCTACCCACTCACCTACCCACTCACCTACCTACCCTCTCACCTACCTACCCTCTCATCTACCCACTCACCTACCACTCACCTACCCTCTCACCTACCTACCCTCTCACCTACCCACCCACTCACCTACCGACTCACTCACCTACCTACACACTCACCTACCCACTCAACTACCCACTCAACTACCTACCCACTCACCTACCCTCTCACCTACCTACCCACTCACCTACCTACACACTCACCTACCTACCCACTCACCTACCTACACACTCACCTACCTACCCTCTCACCTACCTACCTGCTCAACTACCTACCCACTCAACTACCTACCCACACACTAACCTGCCCTCTAACCTACCCACTCACCTACCTACCCACTCACTTACCCACTCACCTACCTACCCACTCAACTACCTACCCACTCACCTACCTACCCACTCACCTACCTACCCACTCACTTACCACTCACCTACCTACTCATCTACCTACCCACTCACCTACCTACACACTCACCTACCTACCCACTCACCTACCTACATACTCACCTACCTACCCTCTCACCTACCTACCTGCTCAACTACCTACCCACTCAACTACCTACCTACACACTAACCTGCCCTCTAACCTACCCACTCACCTACCTACCCACTCACTTACCGACTCACCTACCTACCCACTCAACTACCTACCCACTCACCTACCTACCCACTCACCTACATACTCACTCACCTACCTACCCACTCACCTACCTACTCACCTACCTGCCCACTCATCTACCTACCCACTCACCTACCTACCCACTGATTTGCCTACCCACTCACCTACCTACCCACTCACCTTCCTACACACTCACTTACCACTCACCTACCTACTCATCTACCTACCACTCAACTACCTACCCACTCACCTACCTACCCACTCAACTACCTACCCACTCACCTACCCTCTCACCTACCTACCCACTCACCTACCCACCCACTCACCTACCTACCCACTCACCTACCTACCCACTCACCTACCTACCCACTCACCTACATACCTACTCACCTACTCTCTCACCTACCTACCCTCTCACCTACCTACCCTCTCACCTACCCACTCACCTACCACTCACCTACCCACTCACCTACCTTCTCACCTACCTACCCTCTCACCTACCTACCCACTCACCTACTCACCCACTCACCTTCCTACCCACTCACCTACCTACCCTCTCACCTACTTACCCACTCACCTACCTACCCACTCACCTACCCACTCATCTACCTACCCACTCACCTACCTACCCACGCACCTACCTACCCTCTCACCTACCTACCCACTCACCTACCTGCACACTCACCTACCTACCCACTCACCTACCTACACACTCACCTACCTACCCTCTCACCTACCTACCTGCTCAACTACCTACCCACTCAACTACCTACCCACACACCTACCTGCCCTCTAACCTACCCACTCACCTACCTACCAACTCACCCACTCACCTACCTACCCACTCAACTACCTACCCACTCACCTACCTACCCACTCACCTACATACTCACTCACCTACCTACCCACTCACCTACCCACTCTCCTACCTACCCACTCAACTACCTACCCACTCACCTACCTACCCTCTCACCTACTTACCCACTTGCCTACCCTCTCACCTGCCTACCCACTCACCTACCTACCCACTCACCTACCTACCCACTCACCTACCCACTCACCTACCTGCTCATCTACCTACCCACTCAACTACCTACCCACTCACCTACACACTCACCTACCCACTCACTCAACTACCTACCCACTCACGTACCTACCCACTCACCTACCTACCCACCCACCTACACTCTCACCTACTTACCCACTCACCTACCTACCCCACTCAACTACCTACATACCCACTCACCTACCCACTCACCTACCTACCCTCTCACCTACCTACTCACTCACCTACCTACCCACTCACCTACCTACCCACTCACCTACCCACTCACTTTTCCACTCACCTACCTACCCACTCAACTACCTACCCACTCACCTACCTACCCACTCACCTACCTACTCACCTACCTGCCCACTCACCTACCTGCCCACCCACCTACCTACCCACTCACCTACCCACTCTCCTACCTACCCACTCAACTACCTACCCACTCACCTACCTACCCACTCACCTACCTAGCCACTCACCTACCCACTCACCTACCTACTCACTCAACAACCTCCCCACTCACCTACCTACCCACTCACCTACCTGCCCACTCACCTACCTACCCACTCACCTACCCACTCACCTACCCATTCACCTACCTACCCACTCTCCTACCCTCTCACCTACCCACTCACCAACCTACCCTCTCACCTACCTATCCTCTCACCTACCTAACCACTCACCTACCTACCCACTCACGTACCCACCTACCTACCCACTCGCCTACTGACGTACTTACCTACTCACCTACCCATACACTCAACTTTAACAACCCACCCACTCACCTAAACACTTACCCACAAAGCTACCCACTCACCAGCCCACCCACTCACTTACCTACCCACCCACCTACTCACTCACCTACCTACCCACCTACCCACCCACCTACTCACCTTCCCACCCACCTACTCACCTACCTACCCACCCACCTACTCACCTTCCCACCCACCTACTCACTCACCTACCTACCCACCTACCCACCCACCTACTCACTCACCTTCCCACCCACCTACTCACTCACCTACCTACCCACCTACCCACCCACCTACTCACTCACCTTCCCACCCACCTACTCACTCACCTACCTACCCACCTACCCACCCACCTACCCACTCACCTACCCACTCACCTACCCACTCACGTACCTACCCACTCACCTACCCTCTCACCTACCTACCCACTCACCTACCTACCCACTCAACTACCTACCCACTCACCTACCTACTCATCTACCTGCCCACTCACCTACCTACCCACTTACCTACCCTCTCACCTACCTACTCAACTACCTACCCACTCACATACCCACTCACCTACCCACTCACCTACCCACTCACCTACCTACCCACTCAACTACCTACCCACTCAACTACCCACTCATCTATCTACCCACTCAACTACCTACCCACTCACCTACCTGCCCACTCACCTACCTACCCTCTCACCTACCTAACCACTCACCTACCTACTCCCCTACCCATTCACCTACCTACCCACTCACCTACCCTCTCACCTACCTACCCACTCACCTACCCACTCACCTACCTACCCTCTCACCTACCTACCCTCTCACCTACCTAACCACTCACCTACCTATCCTAACACCTACCTAACCACTCACCTACCTACCCACTCACGTACCCACCTACCTACCCACTCGCCTACTGACGTACTTACCTACTCACCTACGCATACACTCAACTCTCCAACAACCCACCCACTCACCTAAACACTTACCCACAAAGCTACCCACTCACCAGCCCACCCACTCACTCACATACCCACCCACTCACTTACCTACCCACCCACTCACTTACCTACCCACCCACCTACTCACTCACCTACCTACCCACCTACCCACCCACCTACTCACCTTCCCACCCACCTACTCACTCACCTACCTACCCACCCACCTACTCACCTTCCCACCCACCTACTCACTCACCTACCTACCCACCTACCCACCCACCTACTCACTCACCTTCCCACCCACCTACTCATTCACCTACCTACCCACCTACCCAACCACCTACTCACTCACCTTCCCCACCCACCTACTCACTCACCTACCCACCAACCCACCTACTCACCTTCCCACCCACCTACTCACTCACTTACCCACCCACCTACTCAACTACCTACCCACCAACCCACCTACTCACTCACCTTCGCACCCACCTACTCACTCACCTACCCACCCACCTACCAGCCCACCCACTCACTTACCCACCCACCTACTCACTCACCTACCCACCCACCTACTCACTCACTTACCCACCCACCTACTCACTCACCTACCCACCTACCCACCAACCCACCTACTCACCTGCCCACCCACCTACTCACTCACCTTCCCACCCACCTACCCACCCACCTACCCACCCACCTACTCACTCACCTACCCACCCACCAACCCACCCACCTACCCACCCACCTACTCACTCACCTACCCACCCACCTATTCACACACCTACCCACCCACCTACCCACCTACCTACTCACCCACCTACCCACCTTCCCACCTACTCACTCACCTACCCACCCACCTACTCACTCATCTTCCCACCCACCTACTCACTCACCTACCCACCTACCCACCCACCTACTCATCCACCTACCCACCCACCTACCCACCCACCTTCCCACCCACCTACCCACTCACCTACTCACTCACCTTCCTACCCACCTACCCACCCACCTACTCACTCACCTTCCCACCCACCTACCCACCCACCTACTCACCCACCTACCCACCTTCCCACCCACGTACTCACTCACCTACCCACCCACCTACTCACTCACCTACCCACCTACCCACCCACCTACTCACTCACCTACCCACCCACCTACTCACTCACCTACCCACCAACCCACCCACCTACCCACCCACCTACCCACCCACCTACCCACCCACCTACTACCCACCCACCTACCCACCCACCAACCCACTTAACCGCACTTTGCCCCCTCTAAGCCCCTTCGCGAGCTGCCTGGGGCCAGCTTTAGCTTTGGTGTCTCCACCCACTCCACCCACCACACCCCCCCCACCACCCCCCCACCACCCCCCCACCACCACCACCCCCCACCACCAACAGGCGGACAGTGAGCGCCCTTTCATCCAGAAGCTGCTTCGCCCGGTGTCACCAGATGGCACTGTCCTCACACTCAATCACCTGGTGCAGGCTGTCAATCACCACAGACAACACACAGGTGGGTGGGTGAGTGGGTGGGTGGGTGGGTGAGTGGGTGGGTGGGTGGGTGAGTGGGTGGGTGAGTGGGTGAGTGGGTGGGTGGGTGGGTGAGTTGGTGGGTGAGTGGGTGAGTTGGTGGGTGAGTGGGTGAGTGAATGAGTGAGTGGGTGGGTGAGTGGGTGAGTGGGTGAGTGGGTGGGTGAGTGGGTGGGTGGGTGGGTGAGTGGGTGGGTGAGTGGGTGGGTGGGAAGGTGAGTGGGTGGGTGAGTGAGTGGGTGGGTGGGTGGGTGAGTGAGTGGGTGAGTGGGTGGGTGAGTGAGTGGGTGAGTGGGTGGGTGAGTGGGTGAGTGGGTGGGTGAGTAAGTGAGTGGGTGAGTGAGTGAGTGGGTGTGTGGGTGGGTGAGTGGGTGGGTGGGTAGGTGGGTGGGTGAGTGGGTGAGAGAGTGAGTGGGTGGGTGAGTGGGTGAGTGAGTGGGTGGGTGGGTGAGTGGGTGGGTGGGTGAGTGGGTGGGTGAGTGAGTGAGTGAGTGGGTGGGTGAGTGAGTGGGTGAGTGGGTGGGTGAGTGGGTGGGTGGGTGAGTGAGTGGGTGAGTGAGTGAGTGGGTGGGTGGGTGAGTGAGTGAGTGAGTGAGTGGGTGGGTGAGTGAGTGACTCCCCCCCCCCCTTCTCCTTCCCGTGCCAGGCGCGGTGCGTGTGGTCACTCACGGCATCTCTCCCCCCCTGGACACTCCACTGCAGTGGCTGAGCGTGAATCTGAGTTACGCTGACAACTTTCTGCACCTGGTCCTCACCCCGTGCTCACAACAGCCCTGAGCTCACCACCACTCACCCACACACTCACCCACACACTCACCCACCCACACACTCACCCACACACTCACTCACACACCCACACACTCACTCACACACCCACACACTCACTCACCCACCCACACACCCACACACTCACCCACACACTCACTCACCCACACACTCACTCACCCACACACTCACTCACTCACTCACCCACTCACTCACACACTCACCCACACACTCACCCACACACTCACTCACCCACTCACTCACCCACACACTCACCCACTAACACTCACCCAGTAACACTCACCCAGTCACTCACTCACTCACACACACAGTCACTCACTCACCCACACACCCACCCACCCACAGACTCACTCACTCACCCACACAGTCACTCACCCACACACTCACCCACCCACTCACCCACACACCCACTAACACTCACCCAGTCACTCACTCACTCACACACAGTCACTCACTCACCACTCACCCACACAGTCACACACTCACCCACACACCCACCAACACACTCGCCCACCCACCCACCCACTCACACATAAAATAAACTACACACTCACCCACACACTCACCCACACACTCACCCACACACCCACCCACCCACACACCCACCCACACACCCACCCACTAACACTCACCCAGTCACTCACTCACACACACAGTCACTCACTCACCACTCACCCACACACCCACCCACACAGTCACTCACTCACCACTCACCCACACAGTCACCCACACACCCACCCACACACTCACCCACCCACCCACACACTCACCCACCCACCCACACACCCACTCACCCACCCACCCACTCACACACAAAATAAACTAGACACTCACCCACACCCACACCCACCCACTCACACCCACACACTCACTAACACACAAAATAAACTAGACACTTACCCACCCACCCACTCACTAACTCACTAACACACACACTAACTCACTAACACACACACTCACCCACACACTCACTAACACACAAAATAAACTAGACACACACCCACACACACACACCCACTCACTAACTCACTAACACACAAAATAAACTAGACACACACCCACACACACCCACCCACACACTAACTCACTAACACACTCACCCACCCACACACTCACTCACTAACACACAAAATAAACTAGACACACTCACCCACCCACACACTCACTCACTAACACACAAAATAAACTAGACACTCACTAACACACTCACAGTCACTCACTAACTCATTAACACACACAAAATAAACTAGACACTTACCCACCCACCCACTCACTAACACACACACTCACAGTCACACTCACTCACCCACACACCCACCCACCGACACTCACCCACTCACTAACTCACTAACACACAAAATAAACTACACACTCACCCACACTCACCCACACACTAACTCACTAACACACAAAATAAACTAGACACACACCCACACACTAACTCACTAACACACAAAATAAACTAGACACACACCCACACACTCACACACTAACTCACTAACACACACACCCACCCACTCACCCACACACTAACTCACTAACACACACAAAATAAACTAGACACTCACCCACACACTCACCCACACACACACTAACTCACTAACACACAAAATAAATTAGACAATGCAACGGATCTCCATTCTCTTGCTTTACTTTCACCACCGCACAGATCACCACCACAGGTCGTGTAGAGGTCACAGGTCATGTAGAGGTCACCATCACAGGTAGTGTAGAGGTCACCACTAGTGTAGAGGTCACCATCACAGGTGTAGAGGTCACCATCACAGGTAGTGTAGAGGTCACAGGTAGTGTAGAGGTCACAGGTCATGTAGAGGTCACATGTCATGTAGAGGTCACCATCACAGGTCGTGTAGAGGTCACCATCACAGGTCGTGTACAGGTCGTGTAGAGGTCACAGATCGTGTAGATTCTAGGTCACCATCACAGGTGTAGAGGTCACAGGTCGTGTAGAGGTCACCACAGGTCGTGTAGAGGTCACCACTAGTGTAGAGGTCACCACAGGTCGTGTAGAGGTCACTGTCATCGTCTTCACAGTTCACAAGGCACTCGAGGTGATGGGGGTCGTGGTGATGCTGATGTTTGTAGTGATGGTGTTTGTGATGGTAGTGATGGTGATAGTGATGGTGGTGATGGTGATGTTTGAAGTGATGGTAGTGATGGTAGTGATGGTGGTAGTGATGGTGGTGGTGATGGTGGTGGTGATTGATGATGGTGGTGGTGATGATGGTGGTGGTGATGATGGTGGTGGTGGTGGTGGTGATGGTGGTGGTGGTGGTGGTGATGGTGGTGGTGATGGTGGTGGTGGTGGTGGTAGTGATGATGGTGGTAGTGATGGTGGTGATGGTGGTAGTGATGGTAGTGATGGTGGTGGTGATGATGGTGGTGATGGTGGTAGCGATGGTGGTAGCGATGGTGGTGATGGTAGTGATGGTGGTGATGATGGTGATGGTGGTAGTGATGGTAGTGATGATTGTGGTGATGATGGTGGTGATGGTGGTAGTGATGGTAGTGATGGTGGTAGTGATGATTGTGGTGGTGATGGTAGTGATGATTGTAGCGATGATGATTGTAGCGATGGTGGTAGTGATAATGTTTGTATGGTGGTAGTGATGATTGTGGTGGTGATGGTAGTGATGATTGTAGCGATGATGATTGTAGCGATGGTGGTAGTGATAATGTTTGTAGCGATGATTGTAGTGATGGTAGCGATGATGGTTGTAGTGATGTTGATGATGGTAGTGATGATGATGATGGTAGTGATGATGATGGTGGTGGTAGTGATGATGATTGTACTGATGATGATGGTAGTGATGATGATGGTGGTAGCGATGATGATGGTGGTAGCGATGATGATGATGATGGTGCTAGCGATGATGATGATAATGATGTAGTAGCTGTGTGTAACACGTGCAATGCCAGTATCATTCAAATAAAATCCAACAGACTCCCGGACTCCTACCATCAACACCATCAACAACAACAAAGGCAAAGATCCCCCGTGTAGCCTGTGACAGGCTGTAGGGGCAAGTGCTGTGAACAAGTCACAGTGATATCTATGAAGGCTACCGGCACTGTGGCACACGAGGGGGTGGGTGGCCAGCACCACGCCCGGCCGTCTTTGTCTTCCCAGTGGCGATGTTCACTACATACACCACCACCACCACGACCACCATCAACATCACCGCCATCAACGCCCACCGTCAACATCACAACCACAGGATCTTCAATCTGTATAAAATAAATATATATAGTATCTTGCACCCACCCACTAACCACCCACTAACCACCCACCCCACTAAAGACCCACTAACCACCCCACCCACTAACCACCCACCCCACCCACTAACCACCCACCCCACCCACTAACCACCCCACCCCAGCCACTAACCACCCCACCCACTAACCACCCACTAACCACCCCACCCACTAACCACCCCACCCCACCCACTAACCACCCACCCCACCCACTAACCACCCCACCCACTAACCACCCCACCCACTAACCACCCCACCCCACCCACTAACCACCCACCCACCACCCACCCACCACCCCACCCACTAACCACCCACCCCACCCACTAACCACCCACCCCACCCACTAACCACCCACCCCACCCACTAACCACCCACCCCACCCACTAACCACCCACCCCACCCACTAACCACCCCACCCACTAACCACCCCACCCACTAACCACCCCACCCACTAACCACACCACCCACTAACCACACCACCCACTAACCACCCCACCCACTAACCACACCACCCACTAACCACACCACCCACTAACCACACCACCCACTAACCACCCACCCACATTCTAAATACAAAGTGCGCTACGTGTAGAGCATATATGCACGCGTGTATGTGTGTACAGGTGTGTGTGTAGGTGTGTGTGTGTACAGGTGTGTGTGTACAGGTGTGTGTGTGTACAGGTGTGTGTGTGTACAGGTGTGTGTGTAGGTGTGTGTGTGTACAGGTGTGTGTGTGTGTGTACAGGTGTGTGTGTGTGTACAGGTGTGTGTGTGTACAGGTGTGTACAGGTGTGTGTAGGTGTGTGTGTGTGTGTACAGGTGTGTACAGGTGTGTGTACATGTGTACAGGTGTGTGTACAGGTGTGTGTAGGTGTGTGTGTGTACAGGTGTGTGTACAGGTGTGTGTGTGTGCGTACACGCGTGTGTGTAGGTGTGTAGGTGTGTAGGTGTGTGTGTACAGGTGTGTGTAGGTGTGTGTAGGTGTGTGTGTACAGGTGTGTGTGTGTACAGGTGTGTGTGTAGGTGTGTGTGTAGGTGTGTGTGTGTGTACAGGTGTGTGTGTACAGGTGTGTGTGTAGGTGTGTGTGTAGGTATGTGTAGGTGTGTGTGTGTGTGTAGGTGTGTGTGTACAGGTGTGTGTAGGTGTGTGTGTGTACATGTGTATGTAGGTGTGTGTGTAGGTGTGTGTGTAGGTGTGTGTGTAGGTGTGTGTACAGGTGTGTGTGTGTAGGTGTGTGTGTGTAGGTGTGTGTGTGTAGGTGTGTGTACAGGTGTGTGTGCAGGTGTGTGTACAGGTGTGTGTGTGTAGGTGTGTGTGTGTAGGTGTGTGTGTAGGTGTGTGTGTGTAGGTGTGTGTGTGTACAGGTGTGTGTGTGCAGGTGTGTGTACAGGTGTGTGTGTGTAGGTGTGTGTGTAGGTGTGTGTGTAGGTGTGTGTGTAGGTGTGTGTGTGTAGGTGTGTGTAGGTGTAGGTGTGTGTGTGTGTAGGTGTGTGTGTGTAGGTGTGTGTGTACAGGTGTGTGTAGGTGTGTGTAGGTGTGGGTGTAGGTGTGTGTGTAGGTGTGTGTGTAGGTGTGTGTGTAGGTGTGTGTGTAGGTGTGTGTGTGTAGGTGTGTGTGTGTAGGTGTGTGTAGGTGTGTGTGTGTGTAGGTGTGTGTGTCTAGGTGTGTGTGTAGGTGTGTGTGTAGGTGTGTGTGTGTAGGTGTGTGTGTAGGTGTGTGTAGGTGTGTGTGTAGGTGTGTGTAGGTGTGTGTGTAGGTGTGTGTGTGTAGGTGTGTGTGTGTAGGTGTGTGTGTGTAGGTGTGTGTGTGTGTAGGTGTGTGTGTGTAGGTGTGTGTGTGTAGGTGTGTGTGTGTGTAGGTGTGTGTGTGTAGGTGTGTGTGTGTAGGTGTGTGTGTAGGTGTGTGTGTAGGTGTGTGTGTAGGTGTGTGTAGGTGTGTGTGTAGGTGTGTGTAGGTGTGTGTGTGTGTAGGTGTGTGTGTAGGTGTGTGTGTAGGTGTGTGTGTAGGTGTGTGTGTAGGTGTGTGTAGGTGTGTGTGTAGGTGTGTGTGTGTAGGTGTGTGTGTAGGTGTAGGTGTGTGTGTGTGTAGGTGTGTGTGTGTGTGTGTAGGTGTGTGTGTGTAGGTGTGTGTGTAGGTGTGTGTGTAGGTGTGTGTAGGTGTGTGTGTAGGTGTGTGTAGGTGTGTGTGTAGGTGTGTGTGTAGGTGTGTGTGTAGGTGTGTGTAGGTGTGTGTGTAGGTGTGTGTGTAGGTGTGTGTGTAGGTGTGTGTGTAGGTGTGTGTGTGTGTAGGTGTGTGTGTGTAGGTGTGTGTAGGTGTGTGTGTGTGTAGGTGTGTGTGTCTAGGTGTGTGTGTAGGTGTGTGTGTAGGTGTGTGTGTAGGTGTGTGTGTAGGTGTGTGTGTAGGTGTGTGTGTGTGTAGGTGTGTGTGTGTAGGTGTGTGTGTGTGTAGGTGTGTGTGTCTAGGTGTGTGTGTAGGTGTGTGTGTAGGTGTGTGTGTGTGTAGGTGTGTGTGTAGGTGTGTGTAGGTGTGTGTGTGTAGGTGTGTGTGTAGGTGTGTGTGTGTAGGTGTGTGTGTGTGTAGGTGTGTGTGTGTAGGTGTGTGTGTGTAGGTGTGTGTGTAGGTGTGTGTGTAGGTGTGTGTGTGTGTAGGTGTGTGTGTGTGTAGGTGTGTGTGTGTAGGTGTGTGTGTGTGTAGGTATGTGTGTGTAGGTGTGTGTGTGTGTAGGTGTGTGTGTAGGTGTGTGTGTAGGTGTGTGTAGGTGTGTGTGTAGGTGTGTGTGTAGGTGTGTGTGTGTGTAGGTGTGTGTGTAGGTGTGTGTGTAGGTGTGTGTGTAGGTGTGTATGTAGGTGTGTGTGTAGGTGTGTGTGTGTAGGTGTGTGTGTAGGTGTGTGTGTGTAGGTGGGTGTGTAGGTGTGTGTGTGTGTAGGTGTGTGTGTGTACAGGTGTGTGTAGGTGTGTGTGTGTAGGTGTGTGTGTGTGTAGGTGTGTGTAGGTGTGTGTGTAGGTGTGTGTGTAGGTGTGTCTAGGTGTGTGTGTAGGTGTGTGTGTAGGTGTGTGTGTGTGTAGGTGTGTATGTATGTGTGTGTGTGTAGGTGTATGTGTAGATGTGTGTGTGTAGGTGTGTATGTAGGTGTGTGTGTAGGTGTGTGTGTAGGTGTGTGTGTGTGTGTAGGTGTGTGTGTAGGTGTGTGTGTAGGTGTGTATGTGTGTGTGTGTGTAGGTGTGTGTGTGTGTAGGTGTGTGTGTGTGTAGGTGTGTGTAGGTGTGTGTGTGTAGGTGTGTGTGTAGGTAGGTGTGTATGTGTGTGTGTGTGTAGGTGTGTGTGTGTGTGTAGGTGTGTGTGTAGGTGTGTGTGTGTAGGTGTGTGTAGGTGTGTGTGTGTGTAGGTGTGTGTGTCTAGGTGCGTGTGTCTAGGTGTGTGTGTAGGTGTGTGTGTGTGTGTAGGTGTGTGTGTATAGGTGTGTGTAGGTGTGTGTGTGTGTATGTGTGTGTGTGTAGGTGTGTTTGTAGGTGTGTGTGTAGGTGTGTGTGTGTAGGTGTGTGTGTAGGTGTGTGTAGGTGTGTGTGTGTGTAGGTGTGTGTGTAGGTGTGTGTATGTGTGTGTAGGTGTGTGTGTATGTGTGTTTGTAGGTGTGTGTGTGTAGGTGTTTGTGTAGGTGTGTTTGTGTAGGTGTGTGTGTGTGTAGGTGTGTGTGTGTGTAGGTGTGTGTAGGTGTGTGTGTAGGTGTGTGTGTGTGTGTAGGTGTGTGTGTGTAGGTGTGTGTGTGTAGGTGTGTGTGTGTAGGTGTGTGTAGGTGTGTGTAGGTGTGTGTGTGTGTAGGTGTGTGTAGGTGTGTGTGTAGGTGTGTGTGTAGGTGTGTATGTGTGTACAGGTGTGTGTGTAGGTGTGTGTGTAGGTGTGTGTGTGTGTAGGTGTGTATGTATGTGTGTGTGTAGGTGTGTGTGTAGGTGTGTGTGTGTGTGTAGGTGTGTGTGTAGGTGTGTGTGTAGGTGTGTATGTGTGTGTGTAGGTGTAGGTGTGTGTGTGTGGAGCTGCGGCAACTCTTGCCACGTCACACGTACACCGGAGCGTGATGCTCCGAACTTCCATCATCACCACCGCCACCACCGCCACCACCACCGCCACCACCACCACCACCGCCACCACCGCCACGGCAGTCCACCTCGTCCCTGCGGCGCGGCCCGGCCAGCTCCGGCTGTGCCGCCGGTGCTGCCGGTGCCGCCGGCTGTGCCGCCGCCGGCCTCGGCGTCTGGTAGGGGTAGCCGTGGTCGTCGAAGAACCTGCGGAAGGTGAACTCGTAGAAGGCGTGCTCCGGTCCGTGACGGTCACCCTCCGCCGCCATCGCCGCCCTCCGCCGCTGAGGACCTCCTCCTGCTCCTCCTCCTCCTCCTCGTCCTCGTCCTCCTCCTCGTCCTCCTGCTCCTCCTCCTCCTCCTCGTCCTCCTCCTCTGCCTCCGGCGGCGTCGGCCCCCCGAGCCGCGATGCCGCCGGCTTCCCGTCCGGAGCTAGACGCCGCCTCCTCCTCCGCCTCCACCGCCTCCACCGCCTCCTCCTCCTCCTCCTCCCGCCCCTCGCCGCAGCCGCCGAAGTCCGACGAGCCGGAGCCGGAGCCGGAGCCGCCGCCCCCGCCGCCCCGCAGCTTGGAGGGCTCCACGGGGTCGAAGTTGGACGTGTCGGTGGGGTGGGCGATCCGCGGCACCAGCGGCGCCGGCGAGCGCCGCAGCCGCTCAAAGTCGACGGTGGCCAGGAAGCGGTGGCAACGAACCTCGGGCCCTCCGAGGCGGTCACGCTCAGAGCGGCAAAGGGACAGGCAGAGGTCGGTGGCGGCGGCCGAGAGGCCGGCCTGCTGCGGGACACGGAGCGTGTCCCTCCAGTTCACTACCTGGTGGGCGGGCGGGTGGGCGGGTGGGTGGGTGGGCGGACGGGTGGGCGGATTGGTGGGTGGGTTGTAGGGTCATCCCCCGCGCCACCGGCCACCGAGACCAGACGCGGGCAAGGCCGGGCTTTTTTGTTGTTTCGATTTAAAGCTTTCGTGACTGCAATGATTCATCTTCTTTGGTTCTTTCGGTAAAGTCACCACCACGTAGAATGAGAATAAAATAATAAATTGATAAAATAAAATAACACAATAATATTCTCACGACGTTTCGGGCCACAACATCGTGAGAATATTATTGTGTTATTTTATTTTATCAATTTATTATTTTATTATCATTCTACGTGGTGACTTTACCGAAAGAACCAAAGAAGATGAATCATTGCAGTCACGAAAGCTTTAAATCGAAATTTAACCGCCTCTACGGGGAGGGATTCCACACATCCTTAAGATCATTGAACAGACTTCGGGATAAGAAGGCTCAACTAATCGAGTCTCTCACCTTTCTGAAGAGATGCCGCGACTCTAAGCTTAAAGGCCGTATCTGAACGTGGCTCTCTCACTCCAGCGCTGTCCTACCAGACAGTCTCGCCCCCTTCACCTGATGAAGGCCACTTGTGTTGTGGCCGAAACGTCGTGAGAATATTATTGTGTTATTTTATTTTATCAATTTATTATTTTATTCTCATTCTACGTGGTGACTTTACCGAAAGAACCAAAGAAGATTTTTTGTTGTTGTTGTTGTTGTTAAATGCGGCCCCGCCGAACTAACGGCATTATTATTTTTTTGATTTGAAGCTTTCGTGAATGCAGCCATTCACGCTCTTAGCTCCTTCGGTAAAGTCACCACGTTGAAGGGAAACGGTAAAATAATAATAAAAAATATATATAAAACAATAAAATTCTCGCGACGTTTCAACCACAACACAGCGACGGTCCGCATTAATTTATTTATTTTTAAACAGTGTATTTAAAAATATAAAAAAATACACCGTTTAAAAATAAATTTATTTATGCAAACCGTCACACCTGATGACGACCGTTTGTGTGTTGTGGTGGAAACGTCCGTGGGAATTTTATTATTGTTTTATATATTTTTTTAAATTATTTTGTTTCCCTTCAACCGTGGCGACTTTAACCGAAAGAACTAAGAACAGGCATTATTATTATTGTTGTTAAATTAATCCACGACTCGCTGCTGATCGTAACCACTGACTTGATTACATTCTTGGTAAAAGTCGTCGCGTTGAAGGGAAACAATAAAACAATAAATATAAAACAATAAAAATTATCACGACGTTTCGAGCACAACACACATAAACGTTTTGTGTGTTGTGGTCGAAACTTCGTGAGAATTTTGTATTGTTTTTATATTTATATATATTTTATTGTTTCACAAACGTTTGTGTGTTGTGGTCGAGACGTCGTGAGAATTTTGTATTGTTTTTATATTTATATAAATTGATTTGTTTTACAGTGAGAATTTTATCGCCTTGATTTGTTTTACAGTGAGAATTTTACCGCCTTGATTTGTTTTACAGTGATAATTTTATCGCCTTGATTTGTTTTACAGTGAGAATTTTATCGCCTTGATTTGTTTTACAGTGAGAATTTTATTGTCTTAATTTGTTTTACAGTGAGAATTTTATTGTCTTAATTTGTTTTACAGTGAGAATTTTATCGTCTTAATTTGTTTTACAGTGAGAATTTTATCGTCTTAATTTGTTTTACAGTGAGAATTTTATCGTCTTAATTTGTTTTACAGTGAGAATTTTATCGTCTTAATTTGTTTTACAGTGAGAATTTTATCGTCTTAATTTGTTTTACAGTGAGAATTTTATCTTCTTGATTTGTTTCACAGTGAGAATTTTATTGTCTTAATTTGTTTTACAGTGAGAATTTTATCATCTTAATTTGTTTTACAGTGAGAATTTTATCGCCTTGATTTGTTTTACAGTGAGAATTTTATCGCCTTGATTTGTTTTACAGTGAGAATTTTATCATCTTGATTTGTTTTACAGTGAGAATTTTATCGTCTTAATTTGTTTTACAGTGAGAATTTTATCGTCTTAATTTGTTTTACAGTGAGAATTTTATCGTCTTAATTTGTTTTACAGTGAGAATTTTATCGCCTTGATTTGTTTTACAGTGAGAATTTTATCGTCTTGATTTGTTTTACAGTGAGAATTTTATCGTCTTAATTTGTTTTACAGTGAGAATTTTATCGTCTTAATTTGTTTTACAGTGAGAATTTTATCGTCTTAATTTGTTTTACAGTGAGAATTTTATCGCCTTGATTTGTTTTACAGTGAGAATTGTATCGCCGTGATTTGTTTTACAGTGAGAATTTTATCGCCTTGATTTGTTTTACAGTGAGAATTTTATCGCCTTAATTTGTTTGATTGTTTTTATATTGCTCGTGTCCCTGCAGTTTGTTAAATTGCCTTGCAGGTAAACGCTTTGCTACCTGTTAAAAGGCCGAATCCTTCAATGTACTGATTTTTACACGTCATTTATAATAGTGAGTCACCGAGGCCCTAGTGAGTCACCCCCCCAGTGAGTCACCCTCCTAGTGAGTCACCCCCCCAGTGAGTCACCCCCCCAGTGAGTCACCCCCTTAGTGAGTCACCCCCCCAGTGAGTCACCCTCCTAGTGAGTCACCCCCTTAGTGAGTCACCCCCCCAGTGAGTCACCCTCCTAGTGAGTCACCCCCCCAGTGAGTCACCCTCCTAGTGAGTCACCCCCCCAGTGAGTCACCCCCTTAGTGAGTCACCCCCCCAGTGAGTCACCTTCCCAGTGAGTCACCCCCCTAGTGAGTCACCCCCTAGTGAGTCACCCTCCCAGTGAGTCACCCTCCCAGTGAGTCACCCTCCTAGTGAGTCACCCTCCTAGTGAGTCACCCTCCCAGTGAGTCACCCCCCCCAGTGAGTCACCCCCTAGTGAGTCACCCTCCTAGTGAGTCACCCCCCCAGTGAGTCACCCTCCTAGTGAGTCACCCTCCCAGTGAGTCACCCCCCTAGTGAGTCACCCTCCCAGTGAGTCACCCTCCTAGTGAGTCACCCTCCTAGTGAGTCACCCCTCCTAGTGAGTCACCCCTCCTAGTGAGTCACCCCCTAGTGAGTCACCCTCCCAGTGAGTCACCCCCCTAGTGAGTCACCCTCCTAGTGAGTCACCCCTCCTAGTGAGTCACCCTCCTAGTGAGTCACCCTCCCAGTGAGTCACCCTCCTAGTGAGTCACCCTCCTAGTGAGTCACCCTCCCAGTGAGTCACCCTGCTAGTGAGTCACCCCCCCAGTGAGTCACCCTCCTAGTGAGTCACCCCCCCAGTGAGTCACCCCCCCAGTGAGTCACCCTCCTAGTGAGTCACCCTCCTAGTGAGTCACCCTCCCTAGTGAGTCACCCCCCCAGTGAGTCACCCCCTAGTGAGTCACCCCCTAGTGAGTCACCCCCTAGTGAGTCACCCCCCCAGTGAGTCACCCTCCTAGTGAGTCACCCCCCAGTGAGTCACCCCCCCAGTGAGTCACCCCCCCAGTGAGTCACCCCCCCAGTGAGTCACCCCCCCAGTGAGTCACCCCCTAGTGAGTCACCCCCTAGTGAGTCACCCCCCCAGTGAGTCACCCCCCCCTAGTGAGTCACCCCCCTAGTGAGTCACCCTCCTAGTGAGTCACCCTCCTAGTGAGTCACCCTCCCAGTGAGTCACCCTCCTAGTGAGTCACCCTCCTAGTGAGTCACCCTCCCAGTGAGTCACCCTCCTAGTGAGTCACCCTCCCAGTGAGTCACCCTCCTAGTGAGTCACCCTCCTAGTGAGTCACCCTCCCTAGTGAGTCACCCCCTAGTGAGTCACCCTCCCAGTGAGTCACCCCCCAGTGAGTCACCCTCCCAGTGAGTCACCCTCCTAGTGAGTCACCCTCCTAGTGAGTCACCCCCCCCAGTGAGCCACCCTCCTAGTGAGTCACCCCCCCAGTGAGTCACCCCCCAGTGAGTCACCCTCCCAGTGAGTCACCCTCCCAGTGAGTCACCCTCCCAGTGAGTCACCCTCCCAGTGAGTCACCCACCTTCAGCTGAGTCTCTGCCGGAGTGGGAGCAAGAAATGGAGGTTGACCCACCAGCATCTCGTACAGAATGACACCCCTAGTGAGTCACCCTCCCAGTGAGTCACCCTCCCAGTGAGTCACCCTCCTAGTGAGTCACCCTCCCAGTGAGTCACCCTCCCAGTGAGTCACCCTCCTAGTGAGTCACCCTCCCCAGTGAGTCACCCTCCTCAGTGAGTCACCCTCCTAGTGAGTCACCCTCCCAGTGAGTCACCCTCCCCAGTGAGTCACCCTCCTAGTGAGTCACCCTCCCAGTGAGTCACCCTCCCAGTGAGTCACCCTCCCAGTGAGTCACCCACCTTCAGCTGAGTCTCCGCCGGAGTAGGAGCGAGAAACGGAGGTTGACCCACCAGCATCTCGTACAGAATGACACCCCTAGTGAGTCACCCTCCCAGTGAGTCACCCTCCCAGTGAGTCACCCTCCTAGTGAGTCACCCTCCTAGTGAGTCACCCTCCTAGTGAGTCACCCTCCCAGTGAGTCACCCTCCTAGTGAGTCACCCTCCCAGTGAGTCACCCTCCCAGTGAGTCACCCTCCCCAGTGAGTCACCCTCCTAGTGAGTCACCCTCCCAGTGAGTCACCCTCCCAGTGAGTCACCCTCCCAGTGAGTCACCCTCCTAGTGAGTCACCCTCCTAGTGAGTCACCCTCCTAGTGAGTCACCCTCCTAGTGAGTCACCCTCCTAGTGAGTCACCCTCCTAGTGAGTCACCCTCCCAGTGAGTCACCCTCCTAGTGAGTCACCCTCCCAGTGAGTCACCCTCCTAGTGAGTCACCCTCCTAGTGAGTCACCCTCCCAGTGAGTCACCCTCCTAGTGAGTCACCCTCCTAGTGAGTCACCCTCCTAGTGAGTCACCCTCCCAGTGAGTCACCCTCCCAGTGAGTCACCCTCCTAGTGAGTCACCCTCCCAGTGAGTCACCCTCCCAGTGAGTCACCCTCCCAGTGAGTCACCCTCCCAGTGAGTCACCCTCCTAGTGAGTCACCCTCCTAGTGAGTCACCCTCCCAGTGAGTCACCCTCCCAGTGAGTCACCCTCCCAGTGAGTCACCCTCCCCAGTGAGTCACCCTCCCAGTGAGTCACCCCCCCCAGTGAGTCACCCTCCTAGTGAGTCACCCTCCCAGTGAGTCACCCTCCTAGTGAGTCACCCTCCTAGTGAGTCACCCTCCCAGTGAGTCACCCTCCTAGTGAGTCACCCTCCTAGTGAGTCACCCTCCTAGTGAGTCACCCTCCTAGTGAGTCACCCTCCCAGTGAGTCACCCTCCCAGTGAGTCACCCTCCCAGTGAGTCACCCTCCCCAGTGAGTCACCCACCTTCAGCTGAGTCTCCGCCGGAGTAGGAGCGAGAAACGGAGGTTGACCCACCAGCATCTCGTACAGAATGACACCCCTAGTGAGTCACCCTCCTAGTGAGTCACCCTCCTAGTGAGTCACCCCTCCTAGTGAGTCACCCTCCCAGTGAGTCACCCTCCCAGTGAGTCACCCTCCCAGTGAGTCACCCTCCCCAGTGAGTCACCCTCCCAGTGAGTCACCCACCTTCAGCTGAGTCTCCGCCGGAGTAGGAGCGAGAAACGGAGGTTGACCCACCAGCATCTCGTACAGAATGACACCCCTAGTGAGTCACCCTCCCAGTGAGTCACCCCCCCAGTGAGTCACCCCCCCAGTGAGTCACCCCCCCAGTGAGTCACCCTCCTAGTGAGTCACCCCCCCAGTGAGTCACCCCCCCAGTGAGTCACCCTCCCAGTGAGTCACCCTCCCAGTGAGTCACCCTCCCAGTGAGTCACCCTCCCAGTGAGTCACCCTCCCCAGTGAGTCACCCTCCCCAGTGAGTCACCCACCTTCAGCTGAGTCTCCGCCGGAGTAGGAGCGAGAAACGGAGGTTGACCCACCAGCATCTCGTACAGAATGACACCCCTAGTGAGTCACCCTCCCAGTGAGTCACCCCCCCAGTGAGTCACCCTCCTAGTGAGTCACCCTCCCAGTGAGTCACCCTCCCAGTGAGTCACCCTCCCAGTGAGTCACCCACCTTCAGCTGAGTCTCCGCCGGAGTAGGAGCGAGAAATGGAGGTTGACCCACCAGCATCTCGTACAGAATGACACCCCTAGTGAGTCACCCTCCCAGTGAGTCACCCTCCCAGTGAGTCACCCTCCCCAGTGAGTCACCCTCCCAGTGAGTCACCCACCTTCAGCTGAGTCTCCGCCGGAGTAGGAGCGAGAAACGGAGGTTGACCCACCAGCATCTCGTACAGAATGACGCCGACACTCCACCAGTCACACAGCTGGGTGTAGCCTGGGGTCACGTGGGGGTCACGCGGGGGGTCACGTGGGGGGGTCACGTGGGGGTCACGCGGGGGTCACGTGAACTCTCTCGCTCGTGACGCCGGCCCGCCACTCACCACTCACCCACGCCACTCACCACTCAACACTCACTCAACACTCACCACTCAACACTCACACTCACTCACCACTCACTCACCACTCACACTCACCACTCACCACTTACACTCACACTCACCACTCACCCTCACCACTCACACTCACCACTCACACTCACCACTCACACTCACCACTCATCACTCACCACTCACACTCACCACTCACACTCACCACTCACCCTCACCACTCACACTCACCACTCACACTCACCACTCACACTCACCACTCACACTCACCACTCACACTCACCACTCACCCTCACCACTCACACTCACCCCACACCACTCACCACTCACCCTCACCACTCACCACTCACCCACACCACTCACCCACACCACTCACCACTCACCCACACCACTCAACACTCACCACTCACACTCACCACTCACACTCACCACTCAACACTCACCACTCACCACTCACCCACGCCACTCACACTCACCACTCACACTCACCCCTCACCACTCACCCTCACCACTCACACTCACCACTCACCACTCACCCTCACCACTCACCCACGCCACTCACCACTCACCCACGCCACTCACCACTCACCCACGCCACTCACCACTCATCACTCACCACTCATCACTCACACTCACCACTCACTCACCACTCACACTCACCACTCACACTCACCACTCACCACTCACCCACGCCACTCACCACTCACCCACGCACTCACCACTCATCACTCACCACTCACACTCACCACTCACACTCACCACTCACACTCACACTCACCACTCATCACTCACACTCACCACTCACTCACCACTCACCCTCACCACCAACACTCACCACTCAACACTCACCACTCACACTCAACACTCACCACTCACGCTCACCACTCACACTCACCACTCACACTCACCACTCACCCTCACCACTCACACTCACCACTCACCACTCACCCTCACCACTCACACTCACCACTCAACACTCACCACTCACACTCACCACTCACCCTCACCACTCACACTCACCACTCACACTCACACTCAACACTCACCACTCACGCTCACCACTCACACTCACCACTCACACTCACCACTCACCCTCACCACTCACACTCACCACTCACCACTCACCCTCACCACTCACACTCACCACTCAACACTCACCACTCACACTCACCACTCACCCTCACCACTCACACTCACCACTCACACTCACCACTCACACTCACCACTCACACTCACCACTCACACTCACCACTCACACTCAACACTCACCACTCACACTCACACTCATCACTCACCCTCACCACTCACTCACCACTCACCCTCACCACTCACCACTCACACTCACCACTCACCCTCACCACTCACACTCACACTCACACTCACCACTCACACTCACCACTCACCAGTCACACTCACTACTCACACTCACCACTCACACTGACCACTCACACTCACCACTCACACTCACCACTCACACTCACCACTCACCCTCACCACTCACCCCTCACCCTCACCACTCACACTCACCACTGACACTCACCACTCACACTCACCACTCACCACTCACCCTCACCACTCACCCCTCACCACTCACGCCACTCACCCCTCACCACACCACTCACACTCACCACTCACCCTCACCACTCACCCTCACCACTCACGCCACTCACCCCTCACCACACCACTCACACTCACCCACGCCACTCACCACTCACCCTCACCACTCACCCACACCACTCACCACTCACCCCACACCCCTCACCACTCACCCCACACCTCACTCACCCCTCACCACTCACACTCACACCACTCACCATTCACCCTGACCACTCACCACCCACACCACTCACCCCTCACCACACTCACCACTCTCACCACTCACCCCTCACTCACCCTCTCTGAGCAGAACCTCAGGGGCCATGTAGTTGGGAGTGCCCACCAGTGAGTGGGCCAGGCACCGCTGCTGCTGCTGGCGGTGGTGGTGGATCTGCCTCCTGGTCATCATCGCATCACCACCGCCTCCACCGCCTCCACCACCGCCTCCACCGCCTCCACCGCCTCCACCACCGCCTCCACCGCCTCCACCACCGCCTCCACCGCCTCCACCGCCTCCACCACCGCCTCCACCGCCTCCACCGCCTCCACCTCCACCGCCTCCACCGCCTCCACCGCCTCCACCGCCTCCACCACCGCCTCCACCGCCTCCACCCCGCCCACCGCCTCCACCGCCTCCACCGCCTCCACCGCCTCCACCGCCACCGCCGCCACCCGGGGACTCTCCTTGCCGCTGCCGCTGCTGCTGCTGCTGCTGCCACCCCACGTGAAGTCTCTCGCTACACCGGCACCCCAAGCTGCCGTTCATCAGGTCGTCATCCTCCTCATCATCCTCCTCCTCATCCTCATCCTGCTCATCCTCCTCCTCATCCTCCTCGTCGTCATCGCCATGACGACGCCGGCGTTGTTGTTGTCGTTGTTGTTGTTGTTGTCGTCGTTGTTGTTGTTGTTGTTGTCGTCGTTGTTGTTGTTGTGCACTCCGGGTGTCGGAGGTGCAGGTGCAAGCGGCGGTGGCGGCGGCGGTGGCGGTGGAGGCGGTGGAGGCGGTCGCCCACTCGCTGCTCAAGTCCATGCTGTCAACCCTCGGGTGCTGGGCTGTAGTGGGGCGGGGGGGGGGAGGTGGTGGAGGGGAGAGTCAGTCACTCGGCTAGTCACTCAACTAGTCACCTGCCTAGTCACCTGCCTAGTCACTCACCTAGTCACTCAACTAGTCACCCTCCTAGTCACTCACCTAGTCACCCTCCTAGTCACCCTCCTAGTCACCCTCCTAGTCACTCACCTAGTCACCCTCCTCGTCACCCACCTAGTCAAACTCTTAGTCACCTGCCTAGTCACCTGCCTAGTCACCCGCCTGGTCACCCGCCTAGTCGCCCACCTAGTCACCCGCCTGGTCACCCTCCTAGTCACCCCTCCTAGTCACCCTCCCAGTCACCCTCATAGTCACCCTCCTAGTCACACTCCTAGTCACCCTCATAGTCACCCTCCTAGTCACCTGCCCCAGTCACACTCATGGTGGAGGGGCTGGTAGTACTTGGAGTCGTGGGTCCAGCGGAATCCCGTGCACAGGCCGAAATCGGTGAGCTTGATGTGACCGTCGCGGTCGATGAGGACGTTGTACCGGCTAGTCACCCCACCTAGTCACCCTCCCAGTCACCCTCCCGGTCACCCTCCAAGTCACCCTCCTAGTCACCCTCCTAGTCACCCTTCCCAGTCACCCTCCCAGTCACCCTCACCGTGGAGGGGCTGGTAGTACTTGGAGTCGTGGGTCCAGCGGAATCCCGTGCACAGGCCGAAATCGGTGAGCTTGATGTGACCGTCGCGGTCGATGAGGACGTTGTACCGGCTAGTCACCCCACCTAGTCACCCTCCTAGTCACCCCACCTAGTCACCCTTCCCAGTCACCCGCCTCCCAGTCACACTCACGGTGGAGGGGCTGGTAGTACTTGGAGTCGTGGGTCCAGCGGAATCCCGTGCACAGGCCGAAATCGGTGAGCTTGATGTGACCGTCGCGGTCGATGAGGATGTTGTACCGGCTAGTCACCCTCCTAGTCACCCTCCTAGTCACCCTCCTAGTCACCCTTCCCAGTCACCCTCCCGGTCACACTCACGGTGGAGGGGCTGGTAGTACTTGGAGTCGTGGGTCCAGCGGAATCCCGTGCACAGGCCGAAATCGGTGAGCTTGATGTGACCGTCGCGGTCGATGAGGATGTTGTCCGGCTTCACGTCTCGGTGGATGAACCCCATGCGGTGGACGCTCTCCACGGCCAGCACCAGCTCGGCCACGTAGAAGCGTGCCAGCGGCTCGGGGAAGACGCCCAGGCGCACGAGGAGACTCATCATGTCCCCGCCGGGGATGTAGTCCATGACCAGGTAGAGGGCAAGCTTGTCCTGGGGTGGTGGTGGTGGTGGTGTGAGTGGGCGTGGTGGTGGTGGTGGTGGGGGGGGGCGAGGTGGTGGTGGTGGTGGTGGGGGGCGAGGTGGTGGTGGTGGTGATGATGATGGTGGTGGTGGTGGTGATGATGGTGGTGGTGGTGGGCGAGGTGGTGGTGGTGGTGGTGGGGGAGGTGGTGGTGGTGGTGGTGGGGGGGCGAGGTGGTGGTAGTGGTGGGGGAAGAGGTGGTGGTGGTGGTGGGGGGCGAGGTGGTGGTGGTGGTGGTGGGGGCGAGGTGGTGGTGGTGGTGGGGGGCGAGGTGGTGGTGGTGGTGGTGGGGGGAGAGGTGGTGGTGGTGGTGGGCGAGGTGGTGGTGGTGGTGGTGGGGGGAGAGGTGGTGGTGGTGGTGGGGGGGAGGTGGTGGTGGGGGTGGTGGGCGAGGTGGTGGTGGTGGTGGTGGGCGAGGTGGTGGTGGTGGGGGGCGAGGTGGTGGTGGTGATGATGGTGGTGGTGGTGGTGTAATCACAGCGATTAGTCGCCACAGCGTCCACCGACTCACCAGCCACACTCACCAACACATAGTCACCCACTCACCACACACACTCACCAGTCACACCACACACACTCACCACACACACTCACCACACACACTCACCAGTCACACCACACACACTCACCACACACACTCACCACACACACTCACCAGTCACACCACACACACTCACCACACACACTCACCACACACACTCACCAGTCACACCACACACACTCACCACACACACTCACCACACACACTCACCACCAGCCACAGTCACCAGCCACAGTCACCAGCCACCCACTCAATCACCCACCCACTCACTCACCCACCCACTCACCCACCCACTCACCCACCCACTCAATCACTCACCCACCCACCCACCCACTCAATCACCCACTCACCCACTCACTCACCCACCCACTCACCCACCCACCCACCCACTCACTCACTCACCCACCCACCCACCCACACACACCACACACCACCACCCACCTGAAACGAGTAGTACAGCCTCACGACCCACTCGTTGTCGGCCTCCGCCAGGATGTCCCGCTCGGCCTTGACGTGCGCCGCCTGGTTGCGGGCTAGCACGTCGCCCACCCACTCACCCACTCACTCATTCACTCACCACTCACTTACTCACTCACTCACCTACTCACTCACCCACTCATCCACTCATTCACTCACTCACTCACTCACCCACTCATCCACTCACTCACTCACTCACCCACCCACTCACTCACCCACTCACTCAATCACTCACTCACCCACCCACTCACCCACCCACTCACTCACCCACTCACTCAATCACTCACTCAATCATCCACTCACTCAATCACCCACTCACTCAATCACCCACTCATCCACTCATCCACCCACTCACTTACCCACTCACTCAATCACTCACCCACTCACTCAATCACTCACTCAATCATCCACTCACTCAATCACCCACTCACTCAATCACCCACTCATCCACTCACCCACTCACTCAATCACCCACTCACCCACTCACTCACTCATCCACTCATCCACTCACCCACTCACTTACTCACTCACTCACCTACTCACTCACCCACTCATCCACTCATTCACTCACTCACTCACTCACCCACTCATCCACTCACTCACTCACTCACCCACCCACTCACCCACCCACTCACTCACCCACTCACTCAATCACTCACTCACCCACCCACTCACCCACCCACTCACTCACCCACTCACTCAATCACTCACTCAATCATCCACTCACTCAATCACCCACTCACTCAATCACCCACTCATCCACTCATCCACCCACTCACTTACCCACTCACTCAATCACTCACCCACTCACTCAATCACTCACTCAATCATCCACTCACTCAATCACCCACTCACTCAATCACCCACTCATCCACTCACCCACTCACTCAATCACCCACTCACCCACTCACTCACTCATCCACTCATCCACTCACCCACTCATCCACTCACTCACTCACCCACCCACCCACCCTCTCACCCACCCACCCACCCACCCACCCACTCACCCACCAACCCACCCACACACACCCCCCATACACCACCACCACCCACCTGAAACGAGTAGTACAGCCTCACGACCCACTCGTTGTCGGCCTCCGCCAGGATGTCCCGCTCGGCCTTGACGTGCGCCGCCTGGTTGCGGGCTAGCACGTCGCCCACCCACCCACTCACTCACTCACCAACTCATCCACCCACTCACTTACCCACTCACCCACTCACTCACCCACTCATTCACTCACCCACTCACTCACCCACTCATTTACTCACCCACTCACTCACCCACTCATTCACTCACCCACTCACTTACCCACTCAATCACTCACTCAATCACCCACTCATCCACCCACTCATTCAATTACCCACTCACTCAATCACTCACTCAATCACCCACTCACCCACTCATTCAATTACCCACCCACTCACCCACCCACTCACTCACCCACCCACCCACCCACCCACCAACCCACCCACACACACCCCCCACACACCACACTACCACCACCCACCTGAAACGAGTAGTACAGCCTCACGACCCACTCGTTGTCGGCCTCCGCCAGGATGTCCCGCTCGGCCTTGACGTGCGCCGCCTGGTTGCGGGCTAGCACGTCGCGCTTGCGCAGAGTCTTCATGGCGTAGAGGGCGCCAGTGTCGGCCTTGCGTGCCAGCGTCACCTCGCCGAAGGCACCAACGCCCAGCGTCTGCAGGCGCACGAACAGCGACGCCTCCAGCTTGGCGCGCCGGAGACGCAGGTAGTTGGACTCCTTGCGGCGGAGCATCTGGCGCATCTGCTGCTGGTCGTCGTCGCCCAGGCCAACCTGGTGGGTTGGTTGTGGGTGGGTGGTGGGAGAGATGGTGAGACAGACAGAGAGACAGAGAGAGAGACAGAGAGAGAGACGGAGACACAGGTAGTTGGACTCCTTGCGGCGGAGCATCTGGCGCATCTGCTGCTGGTCGTCGTCGCCCAGGCCAACCTGGTGGACAGTGGGAGAGATGGTGAGAGATGGAGAGAGAGACGGTGAGAGATGGAGAGAGAGATGGTGAGAGACACTGGGAGAGAGATAGAGAGACAGAGAGAGAGACGGTGAGAGACAGAGAGAGACAGAGACACAGAGTGAGAGAGACAGAGAGAGAGACAGAGAGAGACAGAGACGCAGGTAGTTGGACTCCTTGCGGCGGAGCATCTGGCGCATCTGCTGCTGGTCGTCGTCGCCCAGGCCAACCTGGTGGGTGGTGGGAGAGATGGAGGCACGGGGAGACACGGGGAGAGAGACGGTGAGAGACAGAGTGAGAGAGACAGAGAGAGACAGAGAGAGAGACAGAGAGAAACAGAGACACGGTGAGAGAGACAGAGAGAGACAGAGAGAGACAGAGACACAGGTAGTTGGACTCCTTGCGGCGGAGCATCTGGCGCATCTGCTGCTGGTCGTCGTCGCCCAGGCCAACCTGGTGGGTTGGGTGGGGTGGGAGAGAGACACGGGGAGAGATGGAGGCACGGGGAGACACGGGGAGAGAGACGGTGAGAGAGACGGTGAGAGATGGAGAGAGATGGAGGCACGGTGAGAGAGACGGTGAGAGACACGGAGAGAGAGACAGTGAGAGAGATGGAGAGAGAGACAGTGAGAGACAGTGAGAGAGACAGAGACATGGTGAGAGAGACACAGTGAGAGACACAGAGACACAGAGTGAGAGAGAGACAGAGACACAGGTAGTTGGACTCCTTGCGGCGGAGCATCTGGCGCATCTGCTGCTGGTCGTCGTCGCCCAGGCCAACCTGGTGGGGTGGGTGGGTGGGTGGGAGAGATGGTGAGAGAGATGGAGACACGGTGAGAGAGACGGTGAGAGAGATGGAGAGAGATGGTGAGAGAGATGGTGACACGGGGAGAGAGACGGTGAGAGATGATGGAGACACGGTGAGAGAGACAGAGACACAGAGAGAGAGACAGAGAGAGAGAGACAGAGAGAGACAGAGAGAGAGACAGAGAGAGACAGAGAGAGACAGAGAGAGAGACAGAGAGAGACAGAGAGAGACAGAGAGAGAGACAGAGAGAGACAGAGAGAGAGACGGAGACGCAGGTAGTTGGACTCCTTGTGGCGGAGCATCTGGCGCATCTGCTGCTGGTCGTCGTCGCCCAGGCCAACCTGGTGGGTGGTGGGAGAGATGGAGAGAGAGACGGTGAGAGATGGAGGCACGGGGAGAGAGATAGAGTCAGATAGAGACACGGGGAGAGAGACGGTGAGAGAGACGGTGAGAGAGACGGTGAGAGATGGAGAGAGATGGAGAGAGACGGAGACACGGTGAGAGACACGGTGAGAGAGATGGAGAGAGAGACAGTGAGAGACAGTGAGAGAGACAGAGACATGGTGAGAGAGACACAGTGAGAGAGACAGAGACACAGAGTGAGAGAGAGACAGAGACGCAGGTAGTTGGACTCCTTGCGGCGGAGCATCTGGCGCATCTGCTGCTGGTCGTCGTCGCCCAGGCCAACCTGGGGGATGGGGGTGGGAGAGACGGTGAGAGAGATGGAGACACGGTGAGAGAGACGGTGAGAGAGATGGAGAGAGATGGAGAGAGACGGAGACAGGGTGAGAGAGACACAGTGAGAGAGACAGAGACACAGAGTGACAGAGAGAGACAGAGACGCAGGTAGTTGGACTCCTTGCGGCGGAGCAGAGAGATGGTGAGAGAGACGGTGAGAGAGACAGAGAGACAGAGACACAGTGAGAGAGACAGAGAGACGGTGAGAGAGATGGAGAGAGATGGAGGCACGGGGAGACACGGGGAGAGAGATGGAGAGAGACACAGAGTGAGAGAGAGACAGAGACACGGTGAGAGAGACACAGTGAGAGAGACGGAGACGCAGGTAGTTGGACTCCTTGCGGCGGAGCATCTGACGCATCTGCTGCTGGTCGTCGTCGCCCAGGCCAACCTGGTGGGGTGGGTGGTGGGGAGATGGAGAGAGATGGAGGCACGGGGAGACACGGGGAGAGAGACGGTGAGAGACACGGTGAGAGACACGGTGAGAGACACGGTGAGAGACACGGTGAGAGATGGAGAGAGACGGAGACACGGTGAGAGACACGGTGAGAGAGACGGTGAGAGATGGAGAGAGATGGAGGCACGGGGAGACACGGGGAGAGAGACGGTGAGAGACACGGTGAGAGACACGGTGAGAGACACGGTGAGAGATGGAGAGAGACGGAGACACGGTGAGAGACACGGTGAGAGAGACGGTGAGAGATGGAGAGAGATGGAGGCACGGGGAGACACGGGGAGAGAGACGGTGAGAGACACGGTGAGAGACACGGTGAGAAATGGAGAGAGACGGAGACACGGTGAGAGACACGGTGAGAGAGACGGTGAGAGATGGAGAGAGATGGAGGCACGGGGAGACACGGGGAGAGAGACGGTGAGAGACACGGTGAGAGACACGGTGAGAGAGACGGTGAGAGATGGAGAGAGACGGAGACACGGTGAGAGACACGGTGAGAGAGACGGTGAGAGATGGAGAGAGATGGAGGCACGGGGAGACACGGGGAGAGAGACGGTGAGAGACACGGTGAGAGACGGAGAGAGACGGAGAGACGGAGACACGGTGAGAGACACGGTGAGAGAGACGGTGAGAGATGGAGAGAGATGGAGACACGGTGAGAGACACGGTGAGAGAGATGGAGAGAGAGATGGAGAGAGAGACAGTGAGAGAGACAGAGAGACACGGTGAGAGAGACAGAGAGAGACAGAGAGAGAGACAGAGAGAGAGACAGAGACAGAGAGAGACAGAGAGAGACGGTGAGAGAGACAGAGAGAGAGACAGAGAGAGAGACAGAGACACAGAGTGAGAGAGAGAGAGACAGAGACACAGGTAGTTGGACTCCTTGCGGCGGAGCATCTGGCGCATCTGCTGCTGGTCGTCGTCGCCCAGGCCAACCTGGTGGGTGGTTGTGGGTGGGTGGGAGAGACGGGGAGAGAGACAGGGAGAGAGATGGAGTCAGACAGAGAGACGGTGAGAGAGACAGAGAGAGACGGTGAGAGAGACAGAGACACAGAGTGAGAGAGACAGAGACACAGAGTGAGAGAGACAGTGAGAGAGATGGTGAGAGACAGAGACACAGAGTGAGAGAGACGGTGAGAGAGACGGTGAGAGAGACGGTGAGAGAGATGGAGAGAGAGACGGTGAGAGAGATGGAGAGAGAGACACTGAGAGAGACGGTGAGAGAGATGGTGAGAGACAGAGACACAGAGTGAGAGAGATGGAGAGAGAGACGGTGAGAGAGATGGAGAGAGAGACAGTGAGAGAGACGGTGAGAGAGATGGAGACACGGGGAGAGAGATGGAGAGAGAGATGCAGAGAGATAGAGACACGGGGAGAGAGACGGTGAGAGAGACGGTGAGAGGGACGGTGAGAGAGACGGTGAGAGAGACGGTGAGAGAGACGGTGAGAGAGACGGTGAGAGAGATGGAGACACGGGGAGAGAGACGGTGAGAGGTAGAGACACAGGGAGAGATATGGAGACACGGGGAGACACTGGGAGAGAGACGGAGGGAGATGGTGAGAGAGGACTCACTCTCCCCCTCTCCATCTCCTCAACCTCCTCGGACTCCAGACCCAGCACCATCTGGCACCGACACACCAAGCCCTGACCACTCGCACTGTCAAACCTCCACCTCCTCCTCCTCCTCCACCTCCTCCTCCTCCTCCACCACCACCATCACCATCACCATGACCTCCACCACCTCCACTACCATCACCACCTCCACTACCATCACCTCCACCACTACCATCACCACCTCCACTACCATCACCTCCACCACTACCATCACCTCCACCACCACCACCACCACCACCTCCACCACCACCACCACCACCACCCCCACCACCACCACCACCACCTCCTCCTCCTCCACCACCACCACCTCGTCCACCACCTCCACCACTAACACCACCACCACGTCCACTACTATCACCACCATCACCACCACCTCCTCCTAACCCACCTCCACCACCTCCACCACCACCACCTCCACCACCACCTCCTCCACCACCTTCTCCTAACCCACCTTCTCCTAACCCACCTCCACCACCCCCACCACCTCCACCACCACCATCACCACCACCTCTACCACCTCCACCACTACCATCACCACCACCTCTCCCACCACCTCCCCCACCACCTTCACCAGCACCACTATCACCACCACCATCTCCAACAACAACCGCCATTCGCCACCAAGTGGCAGTAACGTCACCATGACGCTTGTGCCAGGCTATGTGCACGTTGAGGCCAAGTGAAGTGTCGAACGCCCGCTGGTAGGAGGTCACGGGGCAGACCCAGGTGCCACGGGTCGACTGACTGAGATGACTGGCTGATGCACCACCTGTGCCCCCTACTGTGCCAACCTGCTGTGCTTTAGTCACCCGGCGCTCCGCTCGTTGTTCTGAGCGTCGCTCCTCCGCCCTCCGTTGTTGTTGGAGGGCGACTGCCTCCAACTGCCCAGTAGCGTCCTTCACGAGCCTCCTTCACAGAGGCCGATCTTGACACCGCTGGTACCGTTCATCGGCAAGTCCACTCAGCTCCACGTCCTCCTGTACCACATCACTCCATCTCTTCTCTAGCCCGTGCCACGTCCGTGAGAGTGGGCCTGTCGCTTTTTCTCAGCCAGCCTGAATACCTCCTCTGACAGCCAGGGTCTCTGGGGAGGTCTGGACCGTGTACCCCAAGCAGCCATTGCAGCTGCATGAGTGACAGTCCTAAACTTCGCCCATTTACCCTCGACATCAGGAGGAGTGGGGGACGATGCCAACCCCAGCCGCAAGCGATGATTAAATTCTCGCTTGCAACTTTCATCAGCTAACTGAGACCAGGCCACCTTAGGTTGGAATGGGGTCCCGGGTGTACAGCCACCATCGGAGTGGAAGAATGGCAGGCGCATCTTACAGATGACTAGTAGATGGTCAGAGGGCAGATCAGCTCCACGGTAGGTCCTGGTGTCAAGGACATGGGCTCGCATCCGCTGGTCCGTCACTATGTAGTCCAGCAGATGTTCTTGCTTGGACCCGGCATGCATCCATGATGTTATGTGGATGTGCCGATGCCGGAACAGCGTGTTGGTAATTACAAGTCCATGGGCTGCACAAAAATCTAGCAGCCTCCTACCATTGTTATTGAGCTGATCTGGCCCATGCCCTCCAATCACTCCAGACCAGGTGCCAGCATCATGACCAACTCGGGCATTAAAGTCGCCCAACAAGATGACTCTATCCCGAAGGGCCACTTTAGCCAGCACCTGTGACAGGAGGTCACAGAAGGCATCTGACTCATCGGCCTTGCCTGCATCCCTCCACGGATGTTCGTCTTCGGTGGGGCATAAGTAACCACGACCACCACTCCTCGCCTCCGGTTGACGGGAAGGCGAGCCCAAAGTAGCCTGGGGCTTACAGCTTCCCACACCTCACCGCCACGCTCCCACACCCCCTTCATTCTTTTGTTCAGAAGAAGAGCCACACCCTGTTGTTTGGCAGTCTGCTGCCCCGAGTAGAGGACTGTCAACCCCTCATGGTGGCAGGAGCCAGAGCCGGTCCACCGGACCTCCCGAACGCCGCAGAGATCCAGGCGGTACCGGTCCAGCTCCCGACGGAGGAGTGGCAGCCTCTCCTCCCGCAGTGAGTGTTCGAACATTCCACGTGGCCACACGAAGTGGCTTTTCGTTGTTTCTGGAGGAAACCCCCGAGGGTAGAGATTCAATCTTCTGGGGCTCCATAACAGAGGGGGGGTTTTTTCGGTTAGATCACGTAAATATATAAAAGCGTGTCGTTAAAACCCGCGACCACCCGACACAGCCAACTAGTAAGAGGTTGTCACGTTAAACAGAACGTGGCCAAATTTTTTATCTGAAGCTGTCGTGACTGCAGTAATTCCCACTCTTAGCTCTTTCGGTAAAGTCACCACGTTGGAAGGGAAACAATGAAATAATAAAACATATATAAAACAATAAAAAAATTCTCACGACGTTTCGACCACAACACAAACGGTCGTCATCAGGTGTGAAAAAACCAACGGCAATAAACATTTGGAAGAAGTTGGCGGTTTGCGTTAACTAATTTATTTTTAAACGGTGTTTTTTATTTATTTATTTAAAAAACCGTCAGCGCCACGCGCAGCGATTTGGCAGATTATTTAGAAGGACGAGATTCGTTCATGAGGCTATCCACATATACAAGCACAGAGACAATTTCAACCGAGAAAGATGGATTCTGGGCTTAGCAATCATTGGAAGGATTTGATAAACCATTTCAGGTCTTAATTGATTGATCATTGTTATAATTCAGTAGGCTCACATGACATTGACTTCTCCAAGACGGAGGTTCTTTGTAAGCCATCTGGCTACCATGAGAGATTCGTTCACGAGGCTATCCACATATACAAGCACAGAGACAATTTCAACCGAGAAAGATGGATTCTGGGCTTAGCAATCATTGGAAGGATTTGATCAACCATTTCAGGTCTTAATTGATTGATCATTGTTATAATTCAGTAGGCTCACATGACATTGACTTCTCCAAGACGGAGGTTCTTTGTAAGCCATCTGGCTACCATGAGAGATTCGTTCATGAGGCTATCCACCATATACAAACACAGAGACAATTTCAACCGAGAAGATGGATTCTGGCTTAGCAATCATTGGAAGGATTTGATACACCATTTCAGGTCTTAATTGATTGATCATTGTTATAATTCAGTAGGCTCACATGACATTGACTTCTCCAAGACGGAGGTTCTTTGTAAGCCATCTGGCTACCATGAGAGATTCGTTCATGAGGCTATCCACCATATACAAGCACAGAGACAATTTCAACTGATAAGATGGATTCTGGGCTTAGCAATCATTGGAAGGATTTGATAAACCATTTCAGGTCTTAATTGATTGATCATTGTTATAATTCAGTAGGCTCACATGACATTGACTTCTCCAAGACGGAGGTCCTTTGCAAGCCATCTGGCTACCATGAGAGATTCGTTCATGAGGCTATCCACCATATACAAGCACAGAGACAATTTCAACCGGGAAAGATGGATTCTGGCTTAGCAATCATTGGAAGGATTTGATCAACCATTTCAGGTCTTAATTGATTGTTCACGCTTACGGTGGCTTTCAGACAGCGTACATTAATTTTTCGTCTCCCCCCCTCCTCTTTTCAGAACATAGATGGACTAGTCCTTCTAAATAAACTGCCAAATCGCTGCGCGTGGCGCTGACGGGTTTTTAAATAAATAAATGCGCACACCGTTTAAAAATAAATTAATTTATGAAACCGCCAACTTCTCCCAAATGTTTATTGCCGTTGGTATTTTCACACCTGATGACGACCGTTTGTGTTGTGGTCGAAACGTCGTGAGAATTTTTTTATTGTTTTATATATATTTTATTATTTTATTGTTTCCCTTCCAACGTGGTGACTTTACCGAAAGAGCTAAGAATAAAGAACGTGGCCAATTCGTCACTGGTACAGCACCACCGTTTTTTTGTGTATTCTATTTTCACCACAACTAGCTGTGGCTAATGCAAAAACGTCTCAGTTTGGTGTTTGAACATCGTAACACACAGCTGTTTGGTTGCCAGAAAAAAGAAGGGGAAAACCTATTCTCTATGTCAGTGCTAAATTATCTCCCCCCCCCCTCCTCTGTTCCGAACACAGATGGACTCGTCCGTCTGAACAAAGCTCGTCGCTTTCCGTGGTGCTAATCTCCCAGTTACACGCTCATTTCTGACTTTAACATCCTGCTAATCTCCCAGTTACATGCTAATCCATCACATTAACATCGTGCTAATCTCCCAGTTACATGCTAATTTCTGACTTTAACACCCTGCTAATCCAACACATTAACTTAGCTACTTCAATGCTAAACTCCTCTGCTGATATGTAAACTCTGACTTTAACATAGCTACTTCCGTGACCAGTTACATGCTAATCCATCACACTAACATCCTGCTAATCTCCCAGTTACATGCTAAATCCTCACTTTAGCATCCTGCTAATCTCCCAGTTACATGCTAAATCCTCACTTTAACATCCTGCTAATCTAACACATTAACACAACTACTTCAATGCTAAACTCATCTGTTGATATGTAAACTCTGACTTTAACATAGCTATATTTAACATAGCTACTTCCGTGACCAGTTACATGCTAATCCCTCACACCAACATCGTGCTAATCTCCCAGTTACAAGCTAAATCCTCACTTTAACATCCTGCTAATCTCCCAGTTACATGCTAATTTCTGACTTTAACACCCTGCTGATCCAACACTTTAACACACCTACTTCAATGCTAAACTCCTCTGCTGATATGTAAACTCTGACTTTAACTTAGCCACTTCAATGCTAAACTCCTCTGCTGATATGTAAACTCTGACTTTAACTTAGCTACTTCAATGCTAAACTCCTCTGTTGACATGTAAACTCTGACTTTAACACAGCTATTTCAATGCTAAATTCTTCTGCTGATATGTAAACTCTGACTTTAACATAGCCACTTCAATTCTAAACTCCTCTGCTGATATGTAAACTCCTTTGTCAAGGCGCTGCCAAGCTCAGCGGCGTCCACTGGGAGCGCTGTCGTCCCGACGGTTCTGTTCCTTCACCTGAGGAAGGCTACTTGTGTTGTGGCCGAAACGTCGTGAGAATTTTAATTTTACCGCGTTTTATTATTTTGATTATTTTTTTTTTCCCCATTCTACGTGGCGGTGACTTCACCCCAAAGACCCAAGAAGACTTTTCTCGCCGTTTGCTTTTTTGGCAATTTGCTGTTCCCAATAATTGGGGCAGCCACCTCGTGGCCAGCCATCTCAGCTTGATCATGGGGGAGATGATCCCCACGTCTGCAACGACCTCATCGACGGTGATTGTGCGTGGGGACCAAGGCAAAAGTTCAGAGCTCCGGGGCTCCGACAAAACGGGGTTTTGGCCAGGAGACGTCATGGACGCCTGTCCCCCCCCCCCGGCACAAGCTTATTAGTTACATTTTCACTTCGTGGTTTTGTGGGTAATTAATTGAAGGTGGAGGGGTTGCAAGCCCCTCGCACCCGTCCAGAGCCCCCGTTTGGCCGCTGTGGTGGACACAAACGCCATGAGGGGGAACGGCAAATCTTGAGTTGGCCCTACCACCCCCCACGGCACTGCTCACCGCACCGTTGCCGTCCGGCACCACGAGAAGGTAGGGGGTTGTTTTTGCCGGAACGCCTCCACCACCACCTATACCACCTCCTACACCACCACCACCACCACCAACTCCTCCACCTCCACCACCACCACCACCACCACCACCTCCACCACCTCCACCACCACCTCCACCACCTCCACCACCACCTCCACCACCTCCACGACCACCTCCACCACCACCACCTCCATGACTACCTCCACCACCACCTCCACCACGACCACCTCCACCATCACCTCCAACTCGACCACTTCGACCACCTCGACCACCTCCACCACGTCCACCACCACCTCCACCACCACCACCACCTCCACCTCCACGACCACCTCCACCACCACCACGACCACCACCACCACCTCCACCACCACCACCTCCACCTCCACGACCACCTCCACCACCACCACGACCACCACCTCCACCTCCACCACCTCCACCACCTATATCACCACCTCCACCACCACCTCCACCACCACCTCCACCATCTCCACGACCACCTCCACATAACAACCTCCGCCTCCACCACCTATACCACCACCTACACCACCTCCACCTCCACCACCACCACCACCACCTCACCTTCACCATCTCCCTCTCCAGCTGGGCCCTGCGGTTCAGCCTCTGCTGGTGAGCCTTGAGGACGTTCTCAATGTGCTGCTCCATGAAGAACTTGAACGCCTGCGGCGAGTAGACCCTCACCCTCGATCCACCACCACCGCCACCACCACCACCACCGCCACCACCGCCACCACCACCACCGCCACCGCCCAACGTCGCCACCGCCCTCCCGTCATTGCCACGCCCGTCGTTCCCCACCATCTCCCCGTCGCCCGGCGCCCCCTCCCCACCGCCAACGCCAAACCGGCGAGCCCCCGGCGCCGGCCCCGCGGCGCCGCCGGCCGCGGTGGCCGCCGCTCCTCTCCGGAGGGGCGTGGGAGACGCGGGGGTCCTCTCGCGGACGTCCACGCCGGGAGAGGTGGGAGAGTCGCCGCCTCCACCGCCTCCGCCGCCTCCGCCGCCTCCACCGCCTCCTCCACCGCCTCCTCCACCGCCTCCGCCGCCTCCACCGCCTCCTCCACCGCCTCCGCCGCCTCCGCCGCCTCCGCCGCCTCCGCCGCCTCCACCGCCTCCGCCGCCTCCACCGCCTCCACCGCCTCCACCGCCTCCGCCGCTAGCCGGTGGTGGCGGCGGCGGCGGGCGCCCGCCGAGGCGGTGCCGGGGGTACGGAGGTGGCGGTTGACGGTAATCCGGTGCCTGCGGCGTCACGGCCACAGCCGCTGCTGCCGCTGCTGCTGCTGCTGCTGTTGCTGCTGTTGTTGCTGCTGCTGCTGCTGCTGTTGCTGCTGCTGCTGCAGGCTTGCGGTTGTGGTGCCTGCTGCTGTTGCTCTGCTCTTCCTTCTGATACGCTGCCTCCTCCTCATCCTCCTCCTGCTGCTGCTGCTGCTGCTGTTCCAGCTGCTGCTGCTGCTGCCTGTACAGCTGCTGCTGCTGTTCCAGCTGCTGCTGCTGCTGTTGTTCCAGCTGCTGCTGTCTGTACAGCAGCTCCTCCTCCTGCTGTCGCCTTTGATACAGCAGCAGCTCCTCCTGCTGCTGCTGCTGCTGTCTGTACAGCTGCTCCTGCTGCTGCTGATACAGCTGCTGCTGCTGCTGCTGTTCCTGCTCTTCCTGCTGCTGCTGCTGCTGCTGATACAGCTGCTCCTTCTCCTCCTGCTGCTGCTGCTGTTGCCTGTACAGCTGCTGCTGTACCTCCTCCTCCTGCTGCTGCTGCTGCTGCTGGCGGTGCCGGTGTTGGCGCGGCAGCGGCGGCGGCGGCGGCGCCAGCGCCGTCTGAGCCCTCGGCTGCACCACGCGGGAGCTGCGGGCGCGGCCAATCACGGGCGCCGTGGTGGCTGTGGGCGGGGGGACGGTCCCTCCACCTCCACCACCGCCTCCACCGCCGCCGCGCAGGGTGGTGATGAGGGCTCCGTTGAAGGAGTTCGATCGGCTGGGCTGGGCGGGAGCTGCCGAGGAGGATGAGGAGGAGCTGGGTGCCACGCTGGAAGTGGCGCGGGTGAGGTGGGTGGGTCCGGCGGGGCGCAGGGGGGAGGGGGCCTGGGAGGGAGGGAGGGAGGGAGGGAGGGAGGGAGGGGGGAAGGGGTTGTGAGGTGGAGTTGTGAACGAACTCAGTCAATCATTCAACCGCCCGCCCGTTCGTTAATTCACAACAACGACGACAACAACAACAACAGCAACAACAACCGCCATTCGCCACTAAGCGGCGGTGACGTCACCACGACGCTTGTGCCAGGCTAGGTGCACCCTGAGGCCACGTGAAGTTGTCGAACGCCCGCTGGCAGGAGGTCACGGGGCAGACCCAGCAGGTGCCACGGGTCGACTGACTGAGATGGCCGAGATGACCGTGGCTGATGCACCACCTGCGCCCCCTACTGTGCCAACCGGCTGTGCTTTAGCCACCCGGCGCTCCGCCCGTGGTTGTGAGCGTCGCTCCTCCGCCCTCCGTTGTTGTTGTTGTTGGAGGGCGACTGCCTCCGGACTGCCCAGTAGCAGCGTCATTCACGAGCCTCCTCCACAGAGGCCGATCTTGACACCGCCGCTGGTACCGGTCATCGGCAAGTCCACTCAGCTCCAAGCCCTCTTGTACCACATCACTCCAGGAGGAACAACAGATGGGCCACTTTAGCCAGCACCTGTGACAGGAGGTCATAGAAGGCATCTGACTCATCGGCTTTGCCTGCATCCCTCCACGGATGTTCGTCTTCGGTGGGGGCATAAGTAACCACGACCACTGCCGCTCCTCGCCTCCGGTGGATGGGAAGGCGAGCCCAAATTATCCTGGGGCTTACAGCTTCCCACACCTCACCGCCATGCTCCCACGCCCCCTTCATTCTTTTGTTCAAAAGAAGAGCCACACCCTGTTGATTGGCGGTCTGCTGCCCCGAGTAGAGGACTGTCCACCCCTCATGGTGGCAGGAGCCAGAGCCGGTCCACCGGACCTCCCGAATGCCACAGAGATCCAGGCGGTACCGGCCCAGCTCCCGACAGAGGAGTGGCAGCCTCTCCTTCGCAGTGAGCGTTCGAACATTCCACGTGGCCACACGAAGTGGCTTTTCGTTGTTTCTGGAGGAGCCCCGAGGGTAGAGATTCAATCTCCTGGCTCCGCCAATTGGGGTTTGGCCAGGAGACGTCATAGACGCCTCGGGGCCTCCGGCACAAGCGTGGCGAGATTTTTAACTCGTGGTTTAGTGGTAATTGGGTTGAAGGTGGCCTCTGTGGTGGCTACAATGCCACCCACCCACCCACTCACCCACTCACTCACTCATTCACAAGCAGGCCCAATGACCCACCCAATCACCCACCCACCCACTCACCCACACATTAACAAGCAAGCCCACCCACCCATTCACCCACCCACCCACCCATTCACCCACCCACCCACCCATTCACCCACCCACCCACCCATTCACCCACCCACCCACCCATTCACCCACCCATCCACCCATTCACCCACCCACCCACCCATTCACCCACCCACCCATTCACCCACCCACTCACCCATTCACTCACTCACTCACTCACCCACTCATTCACCCACCCACCCACTCATTCACCCACCTACCCACCCACCCATTCACTCACCCACTCACCCATTCACTCACTCATTCACCCACCCACCCATTCACCCACGCATTCACCCACCCACCCACCCATTCACCCACCCGCTCACCCGCTCACCCATTCACCCACCCACCTACCCATTCACCCACCCACCCATTCACTCACTCACTCACCCACTCATTCATCCACCCACCCACCCACCCATTCACCCACCCACTCACCCATTCACTCACTCACCCACTCATTCACCCACCGACTCACCCATTCACCCACGCATTCACCCACCCACCCACCCACCCGCTCACCCACCCACCCATTCACCCACCCACCGACCCATTCACCCACCCACCCATTCACTCACTCACTCATTCACCCACCCACTCACCCATTCACCCACGCATTCACCCACCCACTCACCCATTCACTCACTCACCCACTCATTCACCCACCCACTCACCCATTCACCCACGCATTCACCCACCCACCCACCCACCCGCTCACCCACCCACCCACCCACCCACCCGCTCACCCACCCACCCATTCACCCACCCACCCATTCACCCACCCACTCACTCACCCACCCACCCACTCACCCACCCACTCACCCACTCACCCACCCGCCCACCCACTCACCCACCCACCCACTCACCCACCCACTCACCCACCCACCCACTCACCCACCCACCCACTCACCCACCCACACCCACCCACCCACCAGGTTCTGCTGGCTCCCGTATCTCCGAGCTCCGCTGACCGCCGCTGTGCCCGCGGTTGCGCCTTGGTGGTGGAGGAGTTGGTGGTGGTGGTGGAGTGGGTGGTGGTGGTGGACTTGGTGGTGGTGGACTTGGTGGTGGTGGAGTTGGTGGTGGTGGACTTGGTGGTGGTGGAGGTCTCCTCGGGTGCCGGCAGTCTGCTGGGGGGTCGGGACCCCCTCCAGGGACCCCGAAAATCTCCGCTGAGAAACGACGCTCGTTTGGGGGTGCTGCTGGTTGTTGGGGTTGTTGTTGTTGTGGTGGTGGTGGTGGTTGAGTTGTTGTTGTTGTTGTTGTTGCTGTTGGTGGTGGTGTTGGTGGTGCTGGTGGATGGTGCCAGGCACACTTGGCGGAGGGGTGCAGGCCCTGTACAGCAGCGGCGGGGGGCCAATGGGGGGCGGGCCGGGGTAGGCGGAGTACGAGTTGGGGGGCTCACGTCCTGTGTGGGAGAGAGATGGGGGGGGGGTAGGGTAGGTTAGGGGTGCAGTGGTACAGTGGTAGGTGTAGAGTGGTAGGTGTATTGTGGTAGGTGTAGAGTGGTAGGTTAGGGGTAGAGTGGTAGGAGTGGAGTGGTAGGGGTGGAGTGGTAGGTGATGGGTAGAGTGGTAGGTGATGGGTAGAGTGGTAGGTGTATTGTGGTAGGTGTAGAGTTGTAGGTTAGGGGTAGAGTGGTAGGGGTGGAGTGGTAGGGTGGAGTGGTAGGGGTAGAGTGGTAGGTGATGGGTAGAGTGGTAGGTGTATTGTGGTAGGTGTATTGTGGTAGGTGTAAAGTGGTAGGTGTAGAGTGGTAGGGGTGGAGTGGTAGGGGTAGAGTGGTAGGGGTAGAGTGGTAGGGGTGGAGTGGTAGAGTGGTGGGGTGGAGTGGTAGAGGTAGAGTGGTAGGGGTAGAGTGGTAGGTGTAGAGTGGTAGGTGTATTGTGGTAGGTGTAGAGTGGTAGGTTAGGGGTGGAGTGGTAGGGGTGGAGTGGTAGGGGTGGAGTGGTAGGGGTAGAGTGGTAGGTGATGGGTAGAGGGGTAGGTGTAGAGTGGTAGTGGTAGAGTGGTAGTGGTAGATTGGAAGGTGTAGAGTGGTAGGGGTGGAGTGGTAGGGGTGGAGTGGTAGGTGTGGAGTGGTAGGGGTGGAGTGGTAGGGGTGGAGTGGTAGGGGTGGAGTGGTAGGGGTGGAGTGGTAGAGTGGTAGGTTATGGGTAGAGTGGTACGTGTAGAGTGATAGGTGTATTGTGGTAGGTGTAGAGTGGTAGGGGTAGAGTGGTAGGTGCAGAGTGGTAGGTGTGGAGTGGTAGGGGTGGAGTGGTAGGGGTGGAGTGGTAGGGGTGGAGTGGTAGAGTGGTAGGTTATGGGTAGAGTAGTAGGTGTAGAGTGGTAGGTGTATTGTGGTAGGTGTAGAGTGGTAGGTGTAGAGTGGTAGGTGTAGAGTGGTAGGTGTAGAGTGGTAGGTGTAGAGTGGTAGAGTGGTAGGGGTAGAGTGGTAGGTGTAGAGTGGTAGTGGTAGGTTAGGTGTAGAGTGGTAGGTGTATTGTGGTAGGTGTAGAGTGGTAGGTGTAGAGTGGTAGGTGTAGAGTGGTAGGTGTAAAGTGGTAGGTGTAGAGTGGTAGGGGTAGAGTGGTAGGGGTGGAGTGGTAGGTGTAGAGTGGTAGGTGTAGAGTGGTAGGTGTAGAGTGGTAGTGGTAGGTTAGGTGTTGAGTGGTAGATGTAGAGTGGTAGGTGCTGAGTGGTAGGTGCTGAGTGGTAGGGGTAGAGTGGTAGGTGTAAAGTGGTAGGTGTAGAGTGGTAGGTGTAGAGTGGTAGGGGTAGAGTGGTAGGTTAGGGGTAGAGTGGTAGGGGTGGAGTGGAAGGGGTGGAGTGGTAGGGGTAGAGTGGTAGGGGTGGAGTGGGAGGGGTGGAGTGGTAGAGGGGTAGGTGTAGAGTGGTAGGTGTGGAGTGGTAGGTGTAGAGTGGTAGGTGTAGAGTGGTAGGGGTAGAGCGGTAGAGTGGTAGGTGTAGAGTGGTAGGTGTGGAGTGGTAGGTGTAGAGTGGTAGGTGTAGATTGGTAGGTGTAGAGTGGTAGGTGTAGAGTGGTAGGGGTAGAGTGGTAGGTGTAGAGTGGTAGGTGTAGAGTGGTAGGGGTAGAGTGGTAAGGGTAGAGTGGTAGGTGTGGAGTGGTAGGTGTGGGTGGTAGGTGTAGAGTGGTAGGTGTAGAGTGGTAGGTGTAGAGTGGTAGGGGTAGAGTGGTAGGGGTAGAGCGGTAGAGTGGTAGGTGTAGAGTGGTAGGGGTAGATGGTAGGTGTAGAGTGGTAGGGGTAGAGCGGTAGAGTGGTAGGGGTAGAGTGGTAGTGGTAGAGTGGTAGGTGTAGAGTGGTAGGTGTAGAGTGGTAGGTGTAGAGTGGTAGGGGTAGAGTGGTAGGGGTAGAGTGGTAGGTGTAGAGTGGTAGGTGTAGAGTGGTAGGGGTAGAGTGGTAGGGGTAGAGTGGTAGGTGTAGAGTGGTAGGGGTAGAGTGGTAGGGGTAGAGTGGTAGGGGTAGAGCGGTAGAGTGGTAGGGGTAGAGTGGTAGTGGTAGAGTGGTAGGTGTAGAGTGGTAGGTGTAGAGTGTAGGTGTAGAGTGGTAGGGGTAGAGTGGTAGGGGTAGAGTGGTAGGTGTAGAGTGGTAGGTGTAGAGTGGTAGGGGTAGAGTGGTAGGGGTAGAGTGGTAGGTGTAGAGTGGTAGGGGTAGAGTGGTAGGGGTAGAGTGGTAGGTGTAGAGTGGTAGAGTGGTAGGTGTAGAGTGGTAGGTGTAGAGTGGTAGGGGTAGAGTGGTAGGTGTAGAGTGGTAGGGGTAGAGTGGTAGTGGTAGGGGTAGTGGTAGAGTGGTAGTGGTAGAGTGGTAGTGGTAGGTGTAGAGTGGTAGTGGTAGTGTGGTAGTGGTAGGTGTAGAGGGGTAGTGGTAGTGTGGTAGTGGTAAAGTGGTAGTAGTAGGTGTAGTGGTAGGTGTAGTGTGGTAGTGGTAGAGTGGTAGGGGTAGTGGTAGAGTGGTAGATGTAGAGTGGTAGGGGTAGAGTGGTAGGGGTGGAGTGGTAGGTGTAGTGTGATAGTGGTAGAGGTGTAGAGTAGTAGTGGTAGGTGTGATAGTGGTAGTGGTAGGTGTAGAGTAGTAGTGTAGTAGTGGTAGGTGTGAAAGTGGTAGTGGTACGTGTAGTATGGTAGGTGTAGTGTGGTAGGTGTAGAGTAGTAGTGTAGTGTGGTAGTGATAGTGGTATGTGTAGTGTGGTAGTGATAGTAGTAGTGTAGTAGTGGTAGGTGTGATAGTGGTAGTGGTAGGTGTAGTGTAGAAGTGATAGTGGTAGTGGTAGGTGTGATAGTGGTAGTGGTAGATGTGTAGAGTGGTAGGTGTAGAGTAGTAGTGTAGTAGTGGTAGGTGTGATAGTGGTAGTGTGGCAGGTGTGATAGTGGTAGTGTGGTAGTGGTAGAGGTGTAGAGTGGTAGTGGTAGGTGTAGTGTGGTAGGTGTAGAGTAGTAGTGTAGTGTAGTGTGGTAGTGGTAGTGATAGTGGTACGTGTAGTGTGGTAGTGATAGTAGTAGTGTAGTAGTGGTAGGTGTGATAGTGGTAGTGGTAGGTGTAGTGTAGAAGTGATAGTGGTAGTGGTAGATGTGTAGAGTGGTAGGTGTAGAGTAGTAGTGTAGTAGTGGTAGGTGTGATAGTGGTAGGTGTAGAGTGGTAGTGGTAGTGTGGTAGTGGTAGAGGTGTAGAGTGGTAGTGGTAGGTGTAGTGTGGTAGGTGTAGAGTAGTAGTGTAGTAGTGGTAGGTGTGATAGTGGTAGGTGTAGTAGTGGTAGGTGTGATAGTGGTAGTGGTAGTGTGGTAGTGGTAGGTGTAGTGTGGTAGGTGTAGAGTGGTAGGTGTAGAGTAGTAGTGTAGTAGTGGTAGGTGTGATAGTGGTAGTGTGGTAGTGGTAGTGTGGTAGTGGTAGAGGTGTAGAGTGGTAGTGGTAGGTGTAGAGTGGTAGTGTAGTAGTGGTAGGTGTGATAGTGGTAGTGGTAGAGAAGTAGTGTAGTAGTGGTAGGTGTGGTAGGTGTGGTAGTGGTAATGGTACGTGTAGTGTGATAGTGGTAGTGTGGTAGTGGTAGAGTAGTAGAGTGGTAGGTGTGATAGTGGTAGTGGTAGGTGTGATAGTGGTAGTGGTAGGTGTGATAGTGGTAGTGGTAGGTGTGATAGTGATAGTGGTAGGTGTGATAGTGATAGTGGTAGGTGTGATAGTGGTAGAGTAGTAGTGGTAGAGGTGTAGAGTGGTAGGTGTAGTGTGGTAGGTGTAGAGTGGTAGGTGTGGTAGTGGTAGTGGTAGAGGTGTAGAGTGGTAGTGGTAGGTGTAGTGTGGTAGGTGTAGTGTAGAAGTAGTAGTGTAGTAGTGGTAGGTGTGAGTGGTAGTGTGGTAGGTGTGCTAGGAGTGATAGTGATAGTGGTAGTAGTGTGATAGTGGTAGTGGTGTGCTAGTGGTAGTGGTAGGTGTGATAGTGGTAGAGTGGTAGTGGTAGGTGTAGAGTGGTAGTGGTAGGGGTAGTGGTAGTGTGGTAGTGGTAGTGTGGTAGTGTGGTAGTGGTAGGTGTAGAGGGGTAGTGGTAGTGTGGTAGTGGTAAAGTGGTAGTAGTAGGTGTAGTGGTAGGTGTAGTGTGGTAGTGGTAGAGTGGTAGGTGTAGAGTGGTAGGTGTAGAGTGGTGGAGTGGTAGTGGTAGAGTGGTAGTGGTAGTGTAGTAGTGGTAGGTGTAGTAGTGGTAGTAGTAGGTGTAGTGTGGTAGGTGTGGTAGTGGTAGGTGTAGAATGGTAGTGGTAGTGTGGTAGTGGTAGAGGTGTAGAGTGGTAGGTGTAGAGTGGTAGGTGTAGTGGTAGAGTGGTAGGTGTAGAGTGGTAGGTGTAGTGGTGGTGTGGTACGTGTAGTGTGATAGTGGTAGGGGTAGTGGTAGAGTGGTAGGTGTAGCGTGGTAGTGGTAGAGTAGTAGTGTAGTAGTGGTAGGTGTAGAGTGGTACGTGTAGTAGTGGTAGGTGTAGTAGTGGTAGGTGTGGTAGTGGTAGGTGTAGTGTAGAAGTGATAGTGGTAGTGGTAGGTGTGATAGTGGTAGTGGTAGAGGTGTAGAGTGGTAGGTGTAGAGTAGTAGTGTAGTAGTGGTAGGTGTAGTAGTAGTAGTGTGGTAGTGGTAGAGGTGTAGAGTGGTAGTGGTAGGTGTAGTGTGGTAGGTGTAGAGTGGTAGTGTAGTGTGGTAGGTGTGATAGTGGTAGGTGTGATAGTGGTAGTGGTAGGTGTGGTAGTGGTAGGTGTGATAGTGGTAGGTGTGCTAGTGGTAGTAGTGGTAGGTGTGATAGTGGTAGTGTTAGTGTGATAGAGTTAGTGGTAGGTGGTGGTAGTGGTAGGTGTGCTAGTGGTAGGTGTAGTGGTAGGTGTGCGAGTGGTAGTGGTAGTGTGATAGTGGTAGTGGTAGGTGTAGTGGTAGGTGTGCTAGTGGTAGGTGTGATAGTGGTAGTGGTAGGTGTGATAGTGGTAGTGGTAGGTGTGGTAGTGGTAGGTGTAGTGGTAGGTGTGGTAGTGGTAGTGTTAGTGGTAGGTGTGATAGTGGTAGTGGTAGGTGTGGTAGTGGTAGGTGTGCTAGTGGTAGTGTTAGTGGTAGGTGTGCTAGTGGTAGTGTTAGTGGTAGGTGTGCTAGTGGTAGTGTTAGTGTGCTAGTGGTAGGTGTGCTAGTGGTAAATGTGGTAGTGGTAGGTGTAGTGGTAGGTGTGATAGTGGTACATGTAGTGTGGTAGTGGTAGTGGTAGGTGTGATAGTGGTAGGTGTGATAGTGGTAGTGTGCTAGTGATAGTGGTAGGTGTGATAGTGTTAGTGATAGTGGTAGGTATGCTAGTGGTAGGTGTGGTAGTGGTAGGTGTAGTGGTAGGTGTGGTAGTGGTAGTGTTAGTGTGCTAGTGGTAGGTGTGGTAGTGGTAGGTGTAGTGGTAGGTGTGCTAGTGGTAGTGGTAGGTGTGGTAGTGGTAGGTGTAGTGGTAGGTGTGGTAGTGGTAGGTGTAGTGGTAGGTGTGGTAGTGGTAGGTGTAGTGGTAGGTGTGCTAGGTGTAGTGGTAGGTGTGCTAGTGGTAGGTGTAGTAGTGGTATTGGTAGTGTTAGTAGTGTGATAGTGGTAGGTGTGCTAGTGGTAGGTGTGGTAGTGGTAGGTGTGGTACGTGTAGTGTGGTAGGTGTAGTGGTAGGTGTGCTAGTGGTAGGTGTGCTAGTGGTAGGTGTAGTGGTAGGTGTAGTGTGGTAGTGTTAGTGGTAGGTGTGATAGTGGTAGTGGTAGGTGTGGTGGTACGTGTAGTGTGGTAGTGGTAGGTGTGCTAGTGGTACGTGTAGTGTGGTAGTGGTAGGTTTAGTGGTACGTGTAGTGGTAGGTGTAGTGGTACGTGTAGTGGTAGTGGTAGGTGTAGTGGTACATGTAGTGGTAGTGGTAGGTGTGCTAGTGGTAGGTGTAGTGTGGTAGTGGTAGGTGTGCTAGTGGTAGTGTTAGTGTGATAGTGGTAGTGTTAGTAGTGTGATAGTGGTAGGTGTAGTGGTAGGTGTGCTAGTGGTACGTGTAGTGTGGTAGGTGTAGTGTGGTAGTGGTAGTGTGATAGTGGTAGGTGTGCTAGTGGTACGTGTAGTGTGGTAGTGGTAGGTGTGGTAGTGGTAGGTGTAGTAGTGTTAGTGATAGTGGTACGTGTAGTGGTAGTGTTAGTGATAGTGGTACGTGTAGTGTGGTAGTGCCTTACCGCTGGGGTTGTAGGTGACACCATGTAGTAGTGGTAGGTGTAGTGTGGTAGTGGTAGTGTGGTAGTGGTAGCGGTAGTGGTACGTGTAGTGTGCTAGTGATAGGTGTGCTAGTGGTACGTGTAGTGGTAGTGGTAGTGCCTTACCGCTGGGGTCGTAGGTGATACCATGTAGTAGTGGTAGGTGTCGTGGTAATTGTACGTGTAGTGTGGTGGTGGTAGGTGTGCTAGTGATAGTGGTAGTAGTGATAGTGGTAGGTGTGCTAGTGGTACGTGTAGTGTGGTAGTGGTAGTGGTAGTGCCTTACCGCTGGGGTCGTAGGTGACACCATGTAGTAGTGGTAGTGTGGTAGTGGTAGAGGTGTAGAGTGGTAGTGGTAGGTGTAGTGTGGTAGGTGTGATAGTGGTACGTGTAGTGGTAGTGGTAGGTGTAGTGTGGTAGTGGTAGTGGTGGTGCCTTACCGCTGGGGTCGTAGGTGACACCATGTAGTAGTGGTAGGTGTGCTAGTGGTAGGTGTGGTAGTGGTAGTGGTAGGTGTGCTAGTGGTAGTGGTACGTGTAGTGTGGTAGTGGTAGTGTTAGTGGTAGGTGTAGTGGTACGTGTAGTGTGGTAGTGGTAGTGCCTTACCGCTGGGGTCGTAGGTGACACCATGTAGTAGTGGTAGGTGTGCTAGTGGTAGTGTGGTAGTGGTAGAAGCGTAGAGTGGTAGTGGTAGGTGTAGTGTGGTAGTGTAGTAGTGGTAGGTGTGGTAGTGGTAGGTGTAGTAGTGGTAGTGTGGTAGTGGTAGAGGTGTAGAGTGGTAGTGGTAGGTGTAGTGTGGTAGGTGTAGAGTAGTAGTGTAGTAGTGGTAGTGTGATAGTAGTAGTGGTAGGTGTAGTGGTACGTGTAGTGGTAGTGGTGGTGCCTTACCGCTGGGGTCGTAGGTGACACCATGTAGTAGTGGTAGGTGTAGTGGTAGGTGTGATAGTGGTAGGTGTGCTAGTGGTAGTGGTAGGTGTGATAGTGGTACGTGTAGTGGTAGTGGTGGTGCCTTACCGCTGGGGTCGTAGGTGACACCATGTAGTAGTGGTAGTGTGGTAGTGGTAGAGGTGTAGAGTGGTAGTGGTAGGTGTGGTAGTGGTACGTGTAGTGTGGTAGTGGTAGTGTTAGTGGTAGGTGTAGTGGTACGTGTAGTGTGGTAGTGGTAGTGGTGGTCCCTTACCGCTGGGGTCGTAGGTGACACCATGTAGTAGTGGTAGGTGTAGTAGTGGTAGGTGTAGTAGTAGGTGTGGTAGTGGTAGGTGTAGTAGTGTTAGTGCTAGTGGTAGGTGTGCTAGTGGTAGTGGTAGTGCCTTACCGCTGGGGTCGTAGGTGACACCATGTAGTAGTGGTAGTGTGGTAGTGTGGTAGTGGTACGTGTAGTGTAGTAGTGGTAGGTGTGGTAGGTGTGGTAGGTGTGATAGTGGTAGGTGTAGTGTGGTAGTGGTAGGTGTGATAGTGGTAGTGTGGTAGTGGTAGGTGTGGTCGTGGTAGGTGTGATAGTGGTAGGTGTGATAGTGGTACGTGTAGTGGTAGTGGTAGTGCCTTACCGCTGGGGTCGTAGGTGACACCATGTAGTAGTGATAGTGTTAGTGGTAGGTGTAGTGTGTGATATTGGTAGTGGTAGTGTTAGTGCCTTACCGCTGGGCTCGTAGGTGACACCATGTAGTAGTGGTAGGTGTGGTAGTGGTAGTGATAGTGGTAGGTGTAGTGGTAGTGTTAGTGTGGTAGTGTTAGTGTAGTAGTGGTAGTGGTAGTGCCTTACCGCTGGGGTCGTAGGTGACACCATGTAGTAGTGGTAGTGTTAGTGGTAGTGGTAGGTGTAGTGTGGTAGTGTAGTAGTGTTAGTGTGGTAGTGCCTTACCGCTGGGCTCGTAGGTGACACCATGTAGTAGTGGTAGGTGTGGTAGTGGTAGGTGTAGTGGTAGTGTTAGTGTGGTAGTGGTAGGTGTGGTAGTGGTAGGTGTGGTAGTGGTACGTGTAGTGGTAGTGTTAGTGTGGTAGTGGTAGGTGTAGTGTGGTAGGTGTGATAGTGGTAGTAGTAGGTGTAGTAGTGGTAGTGGTAGGTGTGGTAGTGTTAGTGTTGGTGCCTTACCGCTGGGCTCGTAGGTGACACCATGTAGTAGTAGTAGGTGTAGTAGTGTGGTAGTGGTAGGTGTGGTAGTGGTAGTGTAGTAGTGGTAGGTGTAGAGTGGTAGTGGTAGTGCCTTACCGATGGGCTCGTAGGTGACACCATGTAGTAGTGTTAGTGTGGTAGTGGTAGGTGTGTACGTGTAGTGGTACGTGTAGTAGTGGTAGTGGTACGTGTGGTAGTAGTAGTGTTAGTGTTGGTGTCTTACCGATGGGGTCGTAGGTGACACCATGTAGTAGTGGTAGTGTGCTAGTGGTAGGTGTAGTGGTAGTGTGGTAGTGGTATGTGTGGTGTTAGTGTTGGTGTTGGTGCCTTACCGATGGGGTCGTAGGTCACACCATGTAGTAGTAGTAGGTGTGTTAGTGTTGGTGTCTTACCGATGGGGTCGTAGGTGACACCATGTAGTAGTGTGTTAGTGTTGGTGTCTTACCGATGGGGTCGTAGGTGACACCATGTAGTAGTGGTAGTGTGCTAGTGGTAGTGTTAGTGTGGTAGTGGTAGGTGTGTTAGTGTTGGTGTCTTACCGATGGGGTCGTAGGTGACACCATGTAGTAGTAGTAGGTGTGTTAGTGTTGGTGCCTTACCGATGGGGTCGTAGGTGACACCATGTAGTGGTATGTGTGGTGTTAGTGTTGGTGTCTTACCGATGGGGTCGTAGATGACACCATGTAGTAGTGGTAGTGTGTTAGTGTTGGTGTCTTACCGATGGGGTCGTAGGTGACACCATGTAGTAGTAGTAGGTGTGGTAGTGCTGGTGCCTTACCGATGGGGTCGTAGGTGACACCATGTAGTAGTGGTAGGTGTAGTGTGGTAGTGGTAGGTGTAGTGGTACGTGTAGTGTGTTAGTGTTGGTGTCTTACCGATGGGGTCGTAGGTGACACCATGTAGTAGTAGTAGTGGTAGGTGTAGTGTGTGATATTGGTAGTGGTAGTGTTAGTGTGATAGTGTTAGTGTTAGTGTCTTACCGATGGGGTCGTAGGTCACACCATGTAGTAGTGTTAGTGTGGTAGTGTAGTAGTGGTAGTGTTAGTGTGCTAGTGGTATGTGTGGTGTTAGTGTTGGTGTCTTACCGATGGGGTCGTAGGTCACACCATGTAGTAGTGGTAGTGTGTTAGTGTTGGTGTCTTACCGATGGGGTCGTAGGTGACACCATGTAGTAGTAGTAGTGGTAGGTGTAGTGTGTGATATTGGTAGTGGTAGTGTTAGTGTGATAGTGTTAGTGTTAGTGTCATACCGATGGGGTCGTAGGTGACACCATGTAGTGGTATGTGTGGTGTTAGTGTTGGTGTCTTACCGATGGGGTCGTAGGTGACACCATGTAGTAGTGGTAGTGTGTTAGTGTTGGTGTCTTACCGATGGGGTCGTAGGTGACACCATGTAGTAGTGGTAGTGTGTTAGTGTTGGTGTCTTACCGATGGGGTCGTAGGTGACACCATGTAGTAGTGGTAGTGTGTAGTGGTAGTGTGTTAGTGTTGGTGTCTTACCGATGGGGTCGTAGGTGACACCATGTAGTAGTGTTAGTGTTGGTGTCTTACCGATGGGGTCGTAGGTGACACCATGTAGTAGTGTTAGTGTTGGTGTCTTACCGATGGGGTCGTAGGTCACACCATGTAGTAGTGGTAGTGTTGGTGTCTTACCGATGGGGTCGTAGGTCACACCATGTAGTAGTGGTAGTGTGTTAGTGTTGGTGTCTTACCGATGGGGTCGTAGGTCACACCATCTGCTGGACCCTGCAAGCTGCGGCGACGACTGAGGCGGTGTGAGGGGTGGCCTGGAGGGGGTGGTGAGGACACGGGGGGAGACGTCTCACACTCACCACGCTCACCACGCTCACCACTCGCTCACCACGCTCACCACGCTCACCACTCGCTCACCAGTCGCTCACCACACTCACTCACCACTCGCTCGCTCACCACTCGCTCACCAATCACTCACCACTCGCTCACCAGTCGCTCACCACTCGCTCACCAGTCGCTCACCACTCGCTCACCACGCTCACTCACCGCTCGCTCACCACACTCACCACTCGCTCACCACACTCACCACACTCACCACTCGCTCACCAATCACTCACCACTCGCTCACCACGCTCACCACTCGCTCACCACACTCACCACTCGCTCACCACGCTCACCACTCGCTCACCAGTCGCTCACCACACTCACCACTCGCTCACCACGCTCACTCACCGCTCGCTCACCACTCGCTCACCAATCACTCACCACTCGCTCACCACGCTCACTCACCGCTCGCTCACCACTCGCTCACCACGCTCACCACTCGCTCGCTCACCACACTCACCACACCCGCTCACCACTCGCTCACCACACTCACCACTCGCTCACCACACTCACCACTCGCTCACCACGCTCACCACTCACTCACCACACTCACCACTCACTCACCACACTCACCACTCGCTCACCAATCACTCACCGCTCGCTCACCACACTCACCACACCCGCTCACCAATCACTCACCACTCGCTCACCACACTCACCAATCACTCACCACACCACTCACCCCAACACACTCACCCCACCACACTCACTCACCCCAACACTCACTCCACCACACTCACTCACCCCACACTCACTCACCCCACCACTCACCCTACCACACTCACCACCATCACACTCCCTCCACACACTCACCCCACCACACTCACTCACCCCAACACTCACCCCCACCACACTCACCACCACCACACTCACACTCACCCCCACCACCACCACACTCACCACCACCCCCACCACACTCACCACCACCACACTCACCACCACCACCACTCACCACCACCACCACTCACCCCCACCAACAACAACCGCCATTCGCCACTAAGTGGCGGTGACGTCACCACGACGCTTGTGCCAGGCTATGTGCACCCTGAGGCCACGTGAAGTGTCGAACGCCCGCTGGCAGGAGGTCACGGGGCAGACCCAGCAGGTGCCACGGGTCGACTGACTGAGATGACTGAGATGACTGGCTGATGCACCACCTGTGCCCCCTACTGTGCCAACCTGCTGTGGTTTAGCCACCCGGCGCTCCGCTCGTTGTTGTGAGCGTCGCTCCTCCGCCCTCCGTTGTTGTTGGAGGGCGACTGCCTCCAACTGCCCAGTAGCATCCTTCACGAGCCTCCTCCACAGCGGCCGATCTTGACACCACTGGTACCGGTCATCGGCAAGTCCACTCAGCTCCACGTCCTCCTGTACCATATCACTCCATCTCTTCTCTAGCCCGTGCCGCGCCCGTTTAGCCCCCTCAATCCGGCCGAACAAAAGCTGTTTCGGCATGCGGTGGCTGGGCATGCGGGCTACATGACCCAGCCATCGCAGCCTTGCCCGCCGGAGGAGCTCACCGATGGGACCTTGCCCAGATCTTTCAAGGATTTGTGAGCTCCTCACACAATCCAGTCTGGTTAAACCCAGGATGGATCGTAGGCAGGCCAGCCTAAATGTTTCTAACCGGCGAAGATGTTCCATTAGGGGGGTCCACGTTTCGCAAGCGTAGAGAAGGGAGGGAATGACCGTGGCCGAGAAGACCTGAAGCTTAGTGCGGAGCGACAGACCAGGTAGCTTCCACACAGCGTTACGCAACCGATGAAAAGATATTGCCACTCGACTGATTCGGAGTGAGACCTCTGCTGTTAAACTGGAGCCAGTCATAAGCACACTGCCCAGGTATAGGAAACTCTCCACTGGCTCCACAACTGCCCCATCACCGATCGGGAGTTGTGGGGGTGGAGTGTCCGATGGTACAAAATACCCAGGCAGGTGCTTAGTTTTGGTGGGGCTGATGGTAAGGCCCCACCTCTTAGTGGCACGCTCCAGTCTCAGCAGCAGCGTCTCCAACTCCTCCTCTGACTGAGCAGCTATTACCAAATCATCAGCATACATAACGTGGTTGAGCAATAGGGAGCCATCCCTTGACCACACCCGGGCATCGATCAGCCTCCCATTATATCTGTACCATATGGAGATTCCCCCGGTACAGCTATTGAAGGCTTCACGAACTACGTGGTCAAAATAGATGTTAAATAATGTGGGAGCCAGAGGACATCCCTGTTGCACCCCAAGGTGTACAGGGAATGGCTCTGACTCCTGGCCACGTAGTTTTACCCGGGCCCGCTCACCATCATGAAGGTCCTCAATGATCGTGAGCAGAGGGTCAGGTACTCCAAAAGCACGAAGAACGACCCAGAGCCCAGGCCTACTGATGGTATCATAGGCCTTGACCAGGTCAATAAAGCAGAGATGTAGGTCTTGTTGGAATTCCCTACACCTCTGCTGTAGCAGACGGACAGAAAATATGGCATCTGTGCAGGACCGCCCTATCCTGAAACCGCATTGGGGCTCTGCAAGCCTCTCCTCAGCGTGCCTGGCAAGGCGATGCTGAATAATCCTTGCCAGGACCTTTCCCGGCACACTGAGGAGTGAGATGCCCCTGTAGTTGTTACAGTCTGTGCGGTCCCCCTTCTTAAAAAGGGGGACCACCAGGGCATCCTTCCCATCCTGCGGAACCCGTCCAGTGGTCCAGACTGTTGTTATGATGTCATATAGGGCAGTCTGTGCACAAACGCCACCCTCCCTCAGCATTTCGCTTGGGAGATCATCTCTGCCCGCTGCCTTTCCTGGTCTCAGACTCCGGATCGCCTTCAGTACTTCCTCAACAGATGGCACCTCAGCCAGCCACTCACAGGGGGTGACTTCTTCCAATATTTGAGGCACCGCAGCCTCAGCAGGGTCATCCTCACTTTGTGCCACGATGTTTTCCTGGCTGAGGGATTTTCCCTCCCCCAGGACCTCACAGAAATGCTCAGCAAATCTGCAAACCTGTTCCTGGGGGTCGGAGATTGGATCACCGTTTTTCCCCTAATGATGGTAATAGGTGTGGTGCTGCAGGTTACTTTTTTGATGGAGTTAAATAGAGATTTGTGATCACGGGCCACTGAGGCAGACTCCATCTCCTCAGCAACCCGCGACCACCACCCATCCTTACAGCGCCTCACGGCTCTCCGAACCTCCGAGCGAAGGCTGCGGTAAGCCTCCTCATTCTCTGACGTGGGATTCTGTAGCCGATGGCAGTGGGCCTGTCGCTTTTTCTCAACCATCCTGAACACCTCCTCTGTCAGCCAGGGTCTCTGGGGAGGTCTGGACCGCGTACCCAAAGCAGCCATTGCAGCTGCATGAGTCACAGTCCTAAACCTCGCCCATTTACCCTCGACATCAGGAGGAGTCGGGGACGATGCCAATCCCAGCCGCAAGCGATGATGAAATTCTCGCTTGCAACTTTCATCAGATAACTGAGACCAGGCCACTTTAGGTCGGAATGGGGTCCTGGGTGTACACCCACCACCGGAGTGGAAGAATGGCAGGCGCATCTTACAGATGACTAGTCGATGGTCAGAGGGCAGATCAGCTCCACGGTAGGTCCTGGTGTCAAGGACATGGGCTCGCATCCGCTGGTCCGTCACTATGTAGTCCAGCAGATGTTCTTGCTTGGACCCGGCATGCATCCATGAGGTTGTGTGGATGCGCCGATGCCGGAACAGCGTGTTGGTAATTACAAGCCCATGGGCTGCACAAAAATCCAGCAGCCTCCTACCGTTGTTATTGAGCTGATCTGGCCCATGCCCTCCAATCACTCCAGACCAGGTGCCAGTATCATGACCAACTCGGGCATTGAAGTCACCCAACATGATGACTCTATCCCGAGGGGCCACTTTAGCCAGCACCTGTGACAGGAGGTCATAGAAGGCATCTGACTCATCGGCTTTGCCTGCATCCCTCCACGGATGTTCATCTTCTGTGGGGGCATAAGTAACCACGACCACCATTCCTCACCTCCGGTTGATGGGAAGGCGAGCCCAAAGTAGCCTGGGGCTTACAGCTTCCCACACCTCACCACCACGCTCCCACACCTCCTTCATTCTTTTGTTCAAAAGAAGACCCACACCCTGTTGTTTGGCAGTCTGCTGCCCCGAGTAGAGGACTGTCCACCCCTCATGGTGGCAGGAGTTAGAGCCGGTCCACCGGACCTCCTGAATGCCGCAGAGATCCAGGCGGTACCGGTCCAGCTCCCGACAGAGGAGTGGCAGCCTCTCCTCCGCAGTGAGCATTCGAACATTCCACGTGGCCACCCGTAGTGGCTCACTCCAACACACTCACCCCAACACTCACCACCACCACACTCACCACCACCACACTCACCCCACCACTCACCCCACCACTCACTCCATCACACTCACCACCACCACCACCACACTCACCACCACCACCACCACCACTCACCCCCACCACACTCACCACCACCACACTCACCACCACCACCACACTCACCACCACACTCACCACCACCACACTCACCCCCACCACCACACTCACCACCCCACTCACCACCACCACACTCACCACCACACTCACCACCACACTCACACCACACTCACCACCCCACTCACCACCCCACTCACCACCACACTCACCACCACCACTCACCACCACACTCACCGGGCGAGCAGCAGGATGAGGACGACGAGGAGGAGGGCGAGGAGGGCGATGGGGAGCAGCAGCAGGAGGACGATGAGGAGGCTGTGGCGACGTTCACAGGAGCCGGGGAGGGTGTGGCACCGTCAGACGCCGGCCTCTGATGCTGCTGCTGATGTTGTTGTAGCTGCTGCTGCTGTTGTTGTTGTTGTAGCTGCTGCTGTTGTTGTTGTAGTTGTTGTTGTTGTTGTAGTTGTTGTTGTTGTTGTGGTGTCTTCATGCGACGTTGCACAGCAGCAACGATCCGCTCGCCCTGCGCGTCCAGGTAGCCCATCTTGGCGATGAATGCGAGGGCTGAGTCAAGGCCGCGGTTGTTTGTCTGTCGCAGTGCAGACACAGCCATGTCCTGTGGTGGTGGTGGGGGGGTGGTGGTGGTGGTGGTGGGGGGGTGGTGGGGGGGGGGGGGTGGTGGTGGGGAGGGGACAATCACGTGGCGAGGGAGTTGGTGAGTTAGCCGATGCCTCCACCCAGCACCCAGTGTCTCTCTCTCCCCACCACCAGCACCACCACCCAGTGTCTCACCCCACCACCACCCAGCACCCACCCACCACCACCACCCACCCACCACCACCACCCACCCACCACCACCACCACCCAGCACCCAGTGTCTCACCCCACCACCACCACCACCACCCACCCACCCAGTGTCTCTCTCTCTCCCCACCACCAGCACCACCCACCCACCACCCAGTGTCTCTCTCCCCACCACCAGCACCACCACCCAGTGTCTCACCCCACCACCACCACCACCCACCCACCCAGTGTCTCTCTCCCCACCACCACCACCACCACCCAGTGTCTCACCCCACCACCACCACCACCCACCCACCCAGTGTCTCTCTCCCCACCACCACCCACCACCCAGTGTCTCTCTCCACACCACCACCACCCACCCACCACCCAGTGTCTCTCTCCCCACCACCACCACCACCCACCCAGTGTCTCTCTCTCCCCACCACCACCACCCAGTGTCACACCCCACCACCACCACCCACCCACCACCCAGTGTCTCTCTCCCCACCACCACCACCACCCACCCAGTGTCTCTCTCCCCACCACCACCACCCACCCACCACCCAGTGTCTCTCTCCCCACCACCACCACCACCACTACCCACCTAGTGTCTCTCTCACCACCACCACCACCCACCCACCACCCAGTGTCTCTCTCACCACCACCACCACCACCCACCCACCACCACCACCCAGTGTCTCTCTCCCCACCACCAGCACCACCACCCACCCACCACCACCACCCAGTGTCTCTCTCCCCACCACCAGCACCACCACCCAGTGTCTCACCCCACCACCACCACCACCACCCAGTGTCTCTCTCACCACCACCACCACCCACCACCCAGTGTCTCCCCCCACCACCACCACCACCACCCAGTCTCCCCCCACCACCACCACCCAGTGTCTCCCCCCCCACCACCACCACCCACCACCCAGTGTCTCTCTCTCCCCACCACCACCCACCCACCACCCAGTGTCTCCCCACCACCACCACCACCCAGTGTCTCCCCCCACCACCACCACCCAGTGTCTCCCCCCACCACTACCACCCAGTGTCCCCCCCCACCACCCAGTGTCTCCCCCCCCCACCACCACCACCCACCACCCAGTGTCTCTCTCTCCCCACCACCACCACCACCCAGTGTCTCTTCCCCCACCACCACCACCACCCAGTGTCACCCCACCACCACCACCCAGTCTCCCCCCCCCACCACCACCACCACCCAGTGTCTCCCCCCACCACCACCACCACCCAGTCTCCCCCCACCACCACCACGTCTCCCCCCCCCCACCACCACCACCACCCAGTGTCTCCCCCCACCACCACCACCCAGTGTCTCCCCCCACCACCACCACCCAGTGTCTCCCCCCCCACCACCACCCAGTGTCTCCCCCCACCACCACCACCCAGTGTCTCCCCCCCCCACCACCACCCAGTGTCTCCCCCCACCACCACCACCCAGTGTCTCCCCCCACCACCACCACGTGTCTCCCCCCCCCCACCACCACCACCCAGTGTCTCTCTCCCCCCACCACCACTACCACCCAGTCTCCCCCCCCCCCACCACCACCACCACCCAGTGTCTCCCCCCACCACCACCACCACCCAGTCTCCCCCCCCACCACGTCTCCCCCCCCCCCCACCACCACCACCACCACCCCCCACAGACTCACCTGTGCCACCCCGGCGCTCAGCAAATCTGCCAGCAGCTGTCTGTTGACGTCTCCTCCTCCTCCTCCTCCACTCCCCCCGTGTCTCCCCGACAACTCTCCCTGCTGTCCCTGTCCCTGCTGTCCCTGTCCCTGCTGTCCCTGTCCCTGCTGTCCCTGTCCCTGCTGTCCCTGTCCCTGTCCCTGCTGTCCCTGTCCCTGCTGCTGCTGTTGCTGTCCGGTGCCGTCAGCCGCGAAGGGCAGCAGCGAGTTCCGAATCTCCTGCAGGGCTTTCTGATGCGAACCAAAGCGCTGCTGCTGTTGATGCTGATGCTGTTGATGTTGTTGTTGATGTTGTTGTGCCCACGGGCCCCCCGCGCTCGCCTGAGCGCCTCCCCGGGGCGACGCCGCCTCCACCCCGGCGGGCTTGGCCAGGCAAGGCGCGGGCTGAGCCGAGGCCCCGGAGGCGCCCGACGCCTCGGAGCCGCCGCGGAGGCCGCGGATGTTGTCGCGGATTTCCTGCAGCATCTGGCGGCTGCTGGGAGGGTACGGCGACGCCGGGAAGGTCTTGGGCCTCATCGTTGTTGTGGTTGTTGTGGTTGTTGTTGTGGTGGTTGTGGTTGTTGTTGTTGTTGTGGTTGTGGTTGGCCTAGGCCCGGACTCGGTTCCCCCTTAAACCCTAACCCTGGGGGGGGGGAGAGGGGGCAACCCGCCGCTTCGCGTTTCCTTGATGCTGCGTGATGACGTCACGCGCGGCGGCGGCGCCGCCGGACCTTGCGCGATGACGTCACTGTCGCGACGCTCCAAACGCTTCTCGACGGAGAGGTGGGAAAGCGTGCGTTGCGCGTTGACGTCACCGCTGCAAGCAAGCCCCTCCCTCCTTCCCTACCCCACCCCCCGCGTTCCGTGAGTTGGAATGGGGAAGGGACGTAGTGTGCGTGATGACGTCACAACGCCCCGGGGTTCGTACGCGATGACGTCGCCACGCCCCGGGGTTCGTACGCGATGACGTCACCACGCCCCGGGGTTTCATTCGCGGTGACGTAGGCCCCCCCCCCCACACGCCCAGGTGCGTTCGTTCGTGCGCGGTGACGTCACCACGCGCGGGTACGTTCATACGCAATGACGTCACCGCGCCCGGGTTCGTTCGCGGTGACGTCGCCGGCCGCGCCCGGGTTCGACCGTGCGCGGTGACGTCGTCGCCGCGCCCGGATTCGTGCGCGGTGACGTCATCGCGCGCTCACCCCCCCCCTCCTACCACCCTACCCAAGATGGCCGCCCCTCTCATCTCATCTTTCCGCTATTCGCGGCTTAATCTCGAACGTGAATTTAGGCGACGTTCGCCGTCAAACTAATCGCTCGCAACTCCTTATCCGTCGTTAACACTCGCGACTTTACCTCAAAATTACATTCGCTTTACGGTAAAATTGTTTATTTATTTATTATTCCCTCCCCCCCCCCCCTACCCCCCACCCCCCTGCTCGTCACCCCGCAAAACTCGCACGGGAGAGTGGAACAGGCGGTGGTTGTGGTGGTTGTTGTGGTGGTGGTTGTTGTGGTGGTGGTTGTTGTGGTGGTAGTGGTGGTTGTTGTGGTGGTTGTGGTTAAGGTGGTTGTGGTGTAACGGTGGTGGTGTAACGGTGGTGGTGGTTGTGGTGGTTGTGGTTAAGGTGGTTGTGGTGGTTAAGGTGGTTGTGGTGGTTAAGGTGGTTGTGGTGTAACGGTGGTGTTGTGGTGTAACGGTGGTGGTGTAACGGTGGTTGTGGTGGTGGTGGTTGTGGTGGTTGTTGTGGTGGTTGTGATTAAGGTGTTTGTGGTGTAACGGTGGTGCTGGCCACCCACCCCCTCTGTGTGCCACAGTGCCCCCAGTAGCCTTCATTAGACGCTGCTGCTGCTGCTGCTACTAACAGCACTTGCCCCTACAGCCTTGCTAGAGGCTACCTGGGGGAGCTTTGTCTGTGTGTGTGTAACAGCACTTGCCCCTACAGCCTTGCTAGAGGCTACCTGGGGGAGCTTTGTCTGTGTGTGTGTAACAGCACTTGCCCCTACAGCCCTGTTAGAGGCTACCTGGGGGAGCTTTGTGTGTGTCACAGCACTTGCCCCTACAGCCCTGCTAGAGGTTAGCTGGGGTAGCTTTGTCTGTGTGTGTAACAGCACTTGCCCCTACAGCCCTGCTAGAGGCTACCTGGGGGAGCTTTGTCACTGTGTGTGTAACTACTTGCCCCTACAGCCTGCTAGAGGCTACCTGGGGGAGCTTTGTCTGTGTGTGTAACAGCACTTGCCCCTACAGCCCTGCTAGAGGCTACCTGGGGGAGCTTTGTGTGTGTGTGTGTAACAGCACTTGCCCCTACAGCCCTGCTAGAGGCTACCTGGGGGAGCTTTGTCTGTGTGTGTAACAGCACTTGCCCCTGCAGCCCTGCTAGAGGCTACCTGGGGGAGCTTTGTCTGTGTGTGTAACAGCACTTGCCCCTACAGCCTGCTAGAGGCTACCTGGGGGAGCTTTGTCTCTGTGTGTAACAGCACTTGCCCCTACAGCCCTGCTAGAGGCTACCTGGGGGAGCTTTGTCTGTGTGTGTAACAGCACTTGCTCCTACAGCCTGCTAGAGGCTACCTAGGGGAGCTTTGTCTCTGTGTGTAACAGCACTTGCCCCTACAGCCCTGCTAGAGGCTACCTGGGGGAGCTTTGTCTGTGTTTGTGTCACTACACTTGCCCCTACAGCCCTGCTAGAGGCTACCTGGGGGAGCTTTGTCTGTGTGTGTGACAGCACTTGCCCCTACAGCCCTGCTAGAGGCTACCTGGGGGAGCTTTGTCTGTGTTTAACAGCACTTGCCCCTACAGCCCTGCTAGAGGCTACCTGGGGGAGCTTTGTCTGTGTGTGTAACAGCACTTGCCCCTACAGCCCTGCTAGAGGCTACCTGGGGGAGCTTTGTCACTGTGTCTGTGTAACAGCACTTGCCCCTGGGGGAGCTTTGGTGGAGTCGACAAGAAGTCACCCACAAGTCACCCACAAGTCACCCACAAGTCACCCGCAAGTCTCCCGCAAGTCACCCACAAGTCACCCACAAGTCACCCACAAGTCTCCCGCAAGTCACCCACAAGTCACCCGCAAGTCTCCCGCAAGTCACCCACAAGTCACCCACAAGTAACCCGCAAGTCTCCCGCAAGTCACCCACAAGTCACCCACAAGTCACCCACAAGTCTCCCGCAAGTCACCCACAAGTCACCCACAAGTCGCCCACAAGTCACCCACAAGTCACCCACAAGTCGCCCGCAAGTCACCCACAAGTCACGCACAAGTCTCCCACAAGTCTCCCACAAGTCACCCACAAGTCGCCCACAAAGTCACCCGCAAGTCACCCACAAGTCTCCCACAAGTCGCCCACAAGTCACCCACAAGTCGCCCGCAAGTCTCCCGCAAGTCACCCACAAGTCGCCCACAAGTCACCCACAAGTCACCCACAAGTCTCCCGCAAGTCACCCGCAAGTCACCCACAAGTCTCCCACAAGTCACCCACAAGTCTCTCACAAGTCACCCACAAGTCACCCACAAAGTCACCCACAAAGTCACCCGCAAGTCGCCCGCAAGTCACCCACAAGTCTCCACAAGTCACCCACAAGTCTCTCACAAGTCACCCACAAGTCTCCCACAAGTCACCCACAAGTCACCCACAAAGTCACCCGCAAGTCGCCCGCAAGTCTCCCGCAAGTCACCCACAAGTCACCCACAAGTCGCCCACAAGTCACCCACAAGTCACCCACAAGTCGCCCGCAAGTCACCCACAAGTCACGCACAAGTCTCCCACAAGTCTCCCACAAGTCACCCACAAAGTCACCCACAAGTCACCCACAAGTCACCCACAAAGTCACCCACAAGTCTCCCACAAGTCTCCCGCAAGTCACCCGCAAGTCTCCCACAAGTCACCCACAAGTCACCCACAAAGTCACCCGCAAGTCGCCCGCAAGTCTCCCGCAAGTCACCCACAAGTCACCCACAAGTCGCCCACAAGTCACCCACAAGTCGCCCGCAAGTCACCCACAAGTCACGCACAAGTCTCCCACAAGTCTCCCACAAGTCACCCACAAAGTCACCCACAAGTCACCCACAAGTCACCCACAAAGTCACCCACAAGTCTCCCACAAGTCTCCCGCAAGTCACCCGCAAGTCTCCCGCAAGTCGCCCGCAAGTCGCCCACAAGTCACCCGCAAGTCTCCCACAAGTCACCCACAAGTCTCCCACAAGTCACCCACAAGTCTCCCACAAGTCGCCCGCAAGTCTCCCACAAGTCACCCGCAAGTCGCCCACAAGTCACCCACAAGTCACCCACAAGTCACCCACAAGTCTCCCACAAGTCTCCCACAAGTCGCCCGCAAGTCTCCCGCAAGTCACCCACAAGTCACCCACAAGTCACCCACAAAGTCACCCGCAAGTCACCCGCAAGTCTCCCGCAAGTCACCCACAAGTCACCCGCAAGTCACCCACAAGTCTCCCACAAGTCACCCGCAAGTCACCCACAAAGTCACCCACAAGTCACCCACAAAGTCACCCACAAAGTCACCCGCAAGTCTCCCGCAAGTCGCCCGCAAGTCGCCCGCATGAGCCGCCCGCCCCCCCGCGTCGCCCTGGCGACGGCCCTGGCCGTCGCCGTGGCGACCGCCCTCCTCTTCCTCCACCTGCAGCTCCGTCTCCACGGCAACGCCTCGGCCCTGGGTCCCGGGGGGGCGGCCACGGACGACGATGAGGAGGACGACAAGGAGGAGGAGGAGGTGGACGAGCGGGCGACGGACGACGCCGCCGCCCGCGAGACGGTGGGCGACTTCGCCAGAGTCGCCCGCTCCCTCGGCCTCCACCCGACCCTCGTCGACCCCCGCGTCCTGGCGGCCCTGGCGGAGGCCGACGACCCGAAACGTCGGGGCACGTCCGACGATGCCGGCGGCCTTGACCGCGGGCCGCTGGACGTCGCCCGCGAGTCCACCTCCTTCGCGCTGCCCGAGTGGGCCTGGGCCGGCGGCCGCGGCCCCCTGCTGCAGGCCTTCGGCGGCCGTCTCGGCTGGCGCTGGGCCGTCGCCCGCGGCGACGACCCCCGGGTCGACGACCCCGCGGCGCCGTCGGTCGACCTCCACGTCCTACTGCAGCCTCCTCCTCGTCCTCCTCGTCCTCCTCCTCATCGTCCTCGTCGTCACGGTCGTCGGCTCGGGGGCTGCCGCCGGCGGGGATTGGCGGCTCCGTCGCCGCCGTCCGCCAACTCATCCTCCGCCTCCGCCGCCTCCTCATCATCCTCCGCCTCCTCCTCCTCGTCGTGCCGCTCGCCGTGTCCGCACCTCATCCACATCGTCATCCTGTACGCGCGGGGATACTCGGCCACGTTCACCGACGCCTCGTCGTCCTCGTCCACCTCGTCGTCGTCCAACTCATCCACCACCACCACCTCGTCGTCGTCCACGCGCCTCCTCTGGTTCGGGGCGCTCCGTGCCCGCGGCCCGGCCGAGCGCCGGAGCCTCCGTCGCCTGGACGCCGACCTCGCCCGCCTGAGCTACGGCCGCCACCCCGGTGCCTTCCCCTCCTACCTCCTCTACTCCACCACCTCCTCATCCTCCTCCTCATCCTCCTCCTCCTCCTCCTCCTCCTCCTCCTCCTCCACCCCCGCGCCGCGCATCCTCAGCGGCGTCCCCCTCGCCCTCCCGGCCGCCGCGCCGCGCCGCTTCCTGAGCGAGGCCGCGGCCTCGCGGTTCCTCGAGTGCGACCGGCTCGCGGCCCGGCGCTACCGCGGGGACTTCCCGGACCCCACCGACGGTGGCCCCGGAGGAGGCCCCGGAGGCGGCCCCGAGGGGGCCTCCGAGGCCGCCGGCCGCGTCCGGCGGTTCCGCCGCGGGGCCCGCGCCGCCCTGCTGGAGGCCGGCGCGGCCCTGGCGTCGGTGGCGGTGCCGCACTGGCTGAGCAGCGGCACGTGCCTGGGCTGGCTGCGGCAGTGCGACGTGGTGACGGCGGCCGCGGCCGGTGGCGCCGGTGGCGGCGCCGACGTCGACCTGGGCGTCTGGGCCGCCGACTTCTCGCCCGCGCTGCTCGCCGCCCTGCTCGGCCGCGGCTTCCGGCTGCGGCACAAGTTCGGCCTGGTGGAGGACGGCTTGGAGCTGTCGCTGATGGCGCCGGCGGCAGGCGGCGGCGGCGGCGGCGTGAAATTGGACGTCTTCTTCTTCTACGAGGAGCCGGACGACGAGGGAGGCGGTGGAGGCGGTGGAGGCGGTGGTGGCGGTGGTGGAGGCGGTGGAGGCGGTGGAGGCGGTGGCGGCGGTGGAGGCGGTGGAGGCGGCGGTGGTGGAGATGAAGGTGGTCGTGGGGTCCGTGGAGGTGGAGATTATGGAGATGGTGGAGTAGGAGGAGGAGTTGTTGGTGGTGGAGGCGGTGGTGGTGGTGGTGGTGTAGCAGGAGGCGGTGTAGCAGGAGGCGGTGTAGCAGGAGGCGGAGCAGCAGGAGGAGGCGGAGCAGCAGGAGGAGGAGGCGGAGGAGCAGCAGGAGGAGGAGGCGGAGGAGCAGCAGGAGGAGGCGGCGGAGGAGGAGGAGGCGGCGGAGCAGCAGCAGCAGCAGCAGCAGCGGGAGGCGGTGGAGGCCGCCGTGGGCCCGTGTGGAACGGCGGCACCCAGAGCCGCACCGGCCTCCGCTTCGAGTTCTCCTTCGGCCGCTTCTCGCTGTGCCGCGGCCTGCTCCTGGGCGTGCCCGTGTCCGTGCCGTGCCCGCCCCGGCCCTACGTGGAGGCCAACTACGGCCCCGGCTGGCGAAGGCCGCCGCCGCGGCCGTGGGACTGGAAGCGCTCGGCCTTCAACGTGCGCCGGGCCGGGGCCTGGAGCCCGCGGGACGCCCAGAGGGCCGTGCAGACCTTCCTCTAGCGGCCCGGAGGCTCAAGGCGGTGGTGGTTGTGGTTGTGGTGGTTGTGGTGGGGGGTGGTGGTTGTGGTTGTGGTGGGGGGTGGTGGTTGTGGTTGTGGTGGGGGGGTGGTGGTTGTGGTGGGGGGGTAGCTGTGGTGGGGGGGTAGCTGTGGGGGGTAGCTGTGGGGGGTAGCGTTGTGGGGGGTACCTCTAGGGGCACCTCGAGCGGTACCGCTAGGGGTGCCGCTAGGGGTACCTCTGGGGGTACCTCTAGGGCAGTGGTTCTTAACCTGGGTTCCAACGAACCCCAGGGGTTCGGTGAGTCGATCTCAGGGGTTCGGCAGAGCCCCCGCCACGGAGGTCCGGACACACTTGAATTATTGTGTACATTTGTGATGACACACACGGCCCGCTTGGCCATCACTGGCTGCAGATGATCATGCTACACTGCTTGGCCAATCAGCGCTGCGGGGAATTTAGTGCGTACTCAGTAGTCAACGTGTGACTGTTGTTGTCATACGTCGTGTGATTTCTTTAATATTTTATCCATACTAACTATGTCGGGCAAAAGAAGAAAGTGGTCGGACGAATATGTACAACATGGATTCTCATGTATCACGGAACGTGATGGGAGTGAGCGTCCTATCTGCATGATTTGCAACGCCAAGTTGAGCAACTCTACTCTTGCACCGGCAAAACTAAAGGAACACTTCTTGAAGCTGCATGGAGACGGGGAATACAAGAACACAACACTTGCTGAATTCAGGGTGAAGAGAGCCAGATTCGATGAAAGGGCCACTCTGCCTGCTCTTGGATTTGTACCTGTTAACAAACCGATCCTGACAGCATCGTACGAAGTTGCTTACCTGTTCGCAAAGCAGGGCAAGCCACACACCATTGGTGAAACACTTGTGAAACCAGCTGCATTAAAGATGGCGAATCTGATACTCGGAACAGCGGCCGAAGGTAAATTATCCCAAATTCCCCTTTCAAATGACACCGTCAGTGACAGAATAGAAGACATGAGTAAAGACATCTTGGCTCAAGTAGTCGCGGATCTGATTTCAAGCCCGGCAAAATTCAGCCTTCAACTCGACGAAACCACAGACGTTTCTGATCTAAGCCAGCTTGCTGTTTTTGTACGCTATGTGAAAGACGACATGATAAAAGAAGACTTTTTATTTTGTAAGCCTCTTACAACAACAACGAAGGCAGCCGATGTGAAGAAGCTTGTGGATGACTTCTTCAGAGACAACAATCTTTCATGGGATATGGTTTCTGCAGTTTGTACGGACGGAGCTCCAGTCATGCTGGGAAGAAAGTCTGGTTTTGGTGCGCTAGTAAAGGCCGATGCACCACACATCATTGTGACGCATTGTATTCTGCACAGGCATGCGTTGGCAACAAAAACCTTACCTCCAAAAATGGCAGAAGTATTAAAAACTGTGGTGGAATGTGTGAACTATGTGCGAAAAAGTGCTCTGAGGCACCGCATCTTCAGTGAGCTGTGTAAAGAAATGGGCTCTGAATTTGAGGTACTTCTGCTCCATTCTAATATTCGGTGGTTATCCCGGGGACAGGTGCTGAATCGTGTTTTTGCCATGCGTGTGGAATTAGCCCTGTTTTTGCAAGAGCACCAACACTGCCATGCAGATTGCTTCAAAAATCCTGAGTTCATTCTCATTTTAGCGTACATGGCTGATATATTCGCAGCTCTCAATCATCTCAATCAGCAGATGCAGGGTGGTGGAGTCAATATCATGGAAGCGGAAGAACACCTGAAGGCTTTTCAAAAAAAGCTACCGTTATGGAAACGACGAACAGAGAACAATAACTTCGCAAACTTCCCGCTTCTGGACGACTGTGCAAGTAAGATCGAAGATGTGTCTGGAATCGGAGATATTTCTGTATCCACGGAACTGAAGCAAACAATTGCCACGCACTTAGATGAGCTTGCAAAGTCTCTCGACGGATATTTCCCTACAAGAGTCATATCCAGCATGGGTGAGACAGCCGTTCACGTTTGCTGTTGAAACAGCAGATGTCAATGATGAATTCCTCGACGAAATCATTGAAATTCAGCAGAGCCAGGTTCAACAGCAACTCTTCAGAACAACAACGCTCTCAACGTTTTGGTGTCGACAAATGAACAAGTATCCAGTTATTGCTAAGAAAGCCCTGGATTTTTTTATACCATTTGTTACAACATATCTTTGTGAGCAATCCTTTTCGAGGATGCTGGACATAAAAACGAAGAAAAGGAACAGACTTTGCTGTGAAAATGACATGAGAGTGGCACTTGCCAAGGTGAAGCCACGCATATCTGAACTGATCTCTCAAAGGCAACAGCAGAAGTCACATTGATTTCCAGATATGTAATTTGTTGTGAGTTTATGCATTGTGTTGGTTTTATTCTTTGAACAAGGTAATGTTCATGCACGGCTCATTTTGTGTACCAGTAAAAAACATATCTATGTCTTGAATTTGAAAAAAATCACATTTTATTTTTCACTAAAGAGGGGTTCGGTGAATGCGCATATGAAACTGGTGGGGTTCGGTACCTCCAACAAGGTTAAGAACCACTGCTCTAGGGGTACCTCTGGGGGTACCTCTGGGGGTACCTCTAGGGGTACCTCTAGGGGTACCTCTTGGGGTACCTCTGGGGGAGTACGTCACCCGGACGTCACGCTCACTGTGACGTCACTGACGGTGACGTCAATCTCACTGTGATGTCAATCTCACTGTGACGTCAATCTCACTGTGACGTCACTGATGGTGACGTCAATCTCACTGTGATGTCAATCTCACTGTGATGTCAATACAAAATACCCCCCTCTCTCCAAGCCTCTCAAAGCAACTGGTCTCAGTCTGTGTGGGAGAGTCTCTGAGTCTCTGTGTGAGAGTCTCTGTGTGAGAGTCTCTGTGTGAGAGTCTCTGTGAGAGTCTCTGTGTGAGTCTCTCTGAGAGTCTCTGTGTGAGAGTCTCTGTGTGAGAGTCTCTGAGTCTCTGTGTGAGTCTCTGTGTGAGTCTCTGTGTGAGGGTCTCTGAGTCTCTGTGTGAGAGTCTCTGAGTCTCTGTGAGAGTCTCTGTGTGAGAGTCTCTGTGTGAGAGTCTCTGTGTGAGAGTCTCTGTGAGAGTCTCTGTGTGAGTCTCTCTGAGAGTCTCTGTGTGAGAGTCTCTGTGTGAGAGTCTCTGAGTCTCTGTGTGAGTCTCTGTGTGAGTCTCTGTGTGAGGGTCTCTGAGTCTCTGTGTGAGAGTCTCTGAGTCTCTGTGAGAGTCTCTGTGTGAGAGTCTCTGTGTGTGAGTCTCAGTTTGTGTGAGAGTCTCTGTGTGAGAGTCTCTGTGTGAGTCTCTGTGTGAGAGTCTCTGTGTGAGAGTCTCTGTGTGAGTCTCTGTGTGAGAGTCTTTGTGTGAGAGTCTCTGTGTGAGAGTCTCTGTGTGAGGGTCTCTGTGTGAGAGTCTCTGAGTCTCTGAGTGAGAGTCTCTGAGTCTCTGTGTGAGTCTCTGTGTGAGTCTCTGTGAGAGTCTCTGTATGAGAGTCTCTGAGTCTCTGTGTGAGTCTCTGTGTGAGTCTCTGTGAGAGTCTCTGTGTGAGAGTCTCTGAGTCTCTGTGTGAGAGTCTCTGAGTCTCTGTGTGAGAGTCTCTGAGTCTCTGTGTGAGAGTCTCTGAGTCTGTGTGAGAGTCTCTGTGTGAGAGTCTCTGAGTGAGTCTCTGTGTGTGGGTCTGTGTGAGGGTCTCTGAGAGTCTCTGTGTGAGAGTCTCTGAGTCTCTGTGTGAGAGTCTCTGAGTCTCTGTGTGAGTATCTGTGTGCGAGTCTCTGTGTGAGAGTCTCTGTGTGAGCGTCTCTGAGTCTCTGTGTGAGAGTCTCTGTGTGAGAGTCTCTGAGTCTCTGTGCGAGAGTCTCTGAGTCTCTGTGTGAGTCTCTGTGAGAGTCTCTGTGTGTGAGTCTCTGAGTCTCTGTGCGAGAGTCTCTGAGTCTCTGTGTGAGTCTCTGAGTGAGAGTCTCTGTGTGAGTCTCTGTGTGAGTCTCTGTGTGAGAGTCTCTGAGTCTCTGTGTGAGAGTCTCTGTGTGTGAGTCTCTGTGTGAGAGTCTCTGAGTCTCTGTGTGAGAGTCTCTGAGTCTCTGTGTGAGAGTCTCTGTGTGAGAGTCTCTGTGTGAGTCTCTGTGTGAGTCTCTGTGTGAGAGTCTCTGAGTCTCTGTGTGAGAGTCTCTGTGTGAGAGTCTCTGAGTCTATGTGTGAGTGTCTCTGTGTGAGAGTCTCTGAGTCTCTGTGTGAGAGTCTCTGTGTGAGTCTCTGTGTGAGAGTCTCTGAGTCTCTGAGTGAGAGTCTCTGTGTGAGAGTCTCTGAGTCTCTGTGTGAGTCTCTGTGTGAGTCTCTGTGAGAGTCTCTGTGTGAGAGTCTCTGAGTCTCTGTGTGAGAGTCTCTGTGTGAGAGTCTCTGTGTGAGTCTCTGTGTGAGTCTTTGTGTGAGAGTCTCTGAGTCTCTGTGTGAGGGTCTCTGAGTCTCTGTGTGAGAGTCTCTGTGTGAGAGTCTCTGAGTCTTTGTGTGAGAGTCTCTGTGTGAGAGTCTCTGAGTCTCTGTGTGAGTGTCTCTGTGTGAGGGTCTCTGAGTCTCTGTGTGAGAGTCTCTGTGTGAGAGTCTCTGAGTCTCTGTGTGAGAGTCTCTGTGTGAGAGTCTCTGAGTCTCTGTGTGAGTGTCTCAGTTTGTGTGTGAGAGTCTCTGAGTCTCTGTGCGAGGGTCTCTGAGTATCTGTGTGAGTCTCTGTGTGTGAGTCTGTGTGTGAGTCTCTGAGTCTCTGTGTGAGAGTCTCTGAGTCTCTGTGTGAGAGTCTCTGAGTCTCTGTGTGAGTCTCTGTGTGAGAGTCTCTGTGTGAGTCTCTGTGTGAGTCTCTGTGTGAGAGTCTCTGAGTCTCTGTGTGATAGTCTCTGTGTGAGAGTCTCTGTGTGAGAGTCTCTGAGTCTCTGTGTGAGTCTCTGTGTGAGAGTCTCTGAGTCTCTGTGTGAGTCTCTGTGTGAGAGTCTCTGTGTGAGTCTCTGTGTGAGTCTCTGTGTGAGAGTCTCTGAGTCTCTGTGTGAGCGTCTCTGAGTCTCTGTGTGAGAGTCTCTGTGTGAGTCTCTGTGTGAGCGTCTCTGTGTGAGAGTCTCTGTGTGTGAGTCTCTGTGTGCGTGTCTCTGAGTCTCTGTGTGTGAGTCTCTGTGTGTGAGTCTCTGTGTGAGTGTCTCTGAGTCTCTGTGTGTGAGTCTCTGTGTGAGAGTCTCTGAGTCTCTGTGTGAGTCTCTGAGTCTCTGTGTGAGAATCTCTGTGTGAGTCTCTGTGTGTGAGTCTCTGTGTGAGACTCTCTGTGTGTGAGTCTCTGTGTGTCTCTGTGTGAGTCTCTGTGTGAGTGTCTCTGTGTGAGTCTCTGTGTGAGAGTCTCTGAGTCTCTGTGTGAGAGTCTCTGTGTGAGAGTCTCTGAGTCTCTGTGTGAGATTCTCTGTGTTAGAGTCTCTGTGTGAGAGTCTCTGAGTCTCTGTGTGAGTCTCTGAGTCTCTGTGTGAGAGTCTCTGAGTGAGAGTCTCTGAGTCTCTGTGTGAGTCTCTGTGTGTGAGTCTCTGTGTGAGTCTCTGAGTCTCTGTGTGAGTGTCTCTGAGTCTCTGTGTGAGAGTCTCTGTGTGTGAGTCTCTGTGTGAGTCTCTGAGTCTCTGTGTGAGTCTCTGAGTCTCTGAGTGAGAGTCTGAGTCTCTGTGTGAGAGTCTCTGTGTGAGAGTCTCTGTGTGAGAGTCTCTGTGTGAGAGTCTCTGTGTGAGCGTCTCTGTGAGAGTCTCTGTGTGATAGTCTCTGTGTGAGAGTCTCTGTGTGAGAGTCTCTGTGTGAGAGTCTCTGAGTCTCTGTGTGAGCGTCTCTGTGAGAGTCTCTGTGTGATAGTCTCTGTGTGAGAGTCTCTGAGTCTCTGTGTGAGAGTCTCTGTGTGAGAGTCTCTGTGTGAGGGTCTCTGTGTGTGAGTCTCTGTGTGAGAGTCTCTGAGTCTCTGTGTGAGAGTCTGTGTGTGAGTCTCTGTGTGAGAGTCTGTGTGTGAGTCTCTGTGTGAGAGTCTCTGAGTTTCTGTGAGTCTCTGTGTGAGAGTCTCTGTGTGTGAGTATCTGTGTGAGAGTCTCTGAGTCTCTGTGTGAGAGTCTCTGAGTCTCTGTGTGAGTCTCTGTGTGAGAGTCTCTGAGTCTCTGTGTGAGAGTCTCTGAGTCTCTGTGTGAGTCTCTGTGTGAGAGTCTCTGTGTGAGAGTCTCTGTGTGTGAGTCTCTGTGTGAGAGTCTCTGTGTGAGTCTCTGAGACTCTGTGTGAGTCTCTGAGTCTCTGTGTGTGAGTCTCTGTGTGAGAGTCTGTGTGAGAGTCTCTGAGTCTCTGTGTGAGTCTCTGAGTCTCTGTGTGAGAGTCTCTGAGTGAGAGTCTCTGAGTCTCTGTGTGAGTCTCTGTGTGAGAGTCTGTTTGTGAGTCTCTGTGTGAGCGTCTCTGAGTTTCTGTGTGAGAGTCTCTGTGTGAGAGTCTGTGTGAGAGTCTCTGTGTGTGAGTCTCTGAGTGAGTCTCTGTGCGAGGGTCTGTGTGAGTGTCTCTGTGTGAGTCTCTGTGTGAGAGTCTCTGAGTCTCTGTGTGAGAGTCTCTGTGTGTGAGTCTCTGTGTGAGAGTCTCTGAGTCTCTGTGTGAGAGTCTCTGAGTCTCTGTGTGTGAGTCTCTGTGTGAGAGTCTGAGTCTCTGTGTGAGAGTCTCTGTGTGAGTGTCTCTGTGAGTCTTTGTGAGTGGGGGGGAACTTCACAGCAGCCATGTTGCCTGGGGGGTACTTCACAGCAGCCATGTTGCCTGGGGGGAGGAGGTACTTCACAGCAGCCATGTTGCCTGGGGGGAGGGGATTTCACGGCGGCCATGTTGCCTAGGGGAGAGAACCTCACGGTGGCCATGTTGCCTGGGGGGGCCAAGTTACTCGGCGACGTTTCAGAGTCACGGGCAGCAGCGGACCGAGCTGACGATGGAGGAGGCATCGTTGCGTCACAGTCGTTTATTCGGGAAGTTTACAAAACGCGACACTTGACGGGACCACACACACGAACTTGGCGACTCGCATAGAGTCACACCGAATCACTCGGATACACTCAAGACTCACAGATACAGACTTACACAAACACAGACTCACTCAAACTCACACTGATCCATACACTCACAGATAGACTCACACAGACACAGACTCACTCAAACTCACACTGATCCATACACTCACAGACTCACAAAGACTCACACAGACACAGACTCACACAGACACAGACTCACTCAAACTCACACTGATCCATACACTCACAGATACAGACTCACACAGACTCACACTGATCCATACACTCACAGATACAGACTCGCATATAACAGGACTCACTCACACAAAGATCCTCACACAGACACAGACTCACATTGATCCATACACTCAGACACAGACTCACAAAGACTCACATAGACACAGACTCACTCAGACTCACACTGATCCATACACTCACAGATACAGACTCACGCAGATACACAGACTCACACAGACTCACTCAGACTCACACTGATCCATACACTCACAGACACAGACTCACGCAGCTACACACAGACTCACACAGACACAGACTCACTCAACCTCACACTGATCCATACACTCACAGACACAGACTCACGCAGATACACACAGACTCACACAGACACAGACTCACTCAGACTCACACTGATCCATACACTCACAGACACAGACTCACACAGACACAGACTAACTCAGACTCACACTGATCCATACCCTCACAGACTCAGACTCACACTGATCCATACACTCACAGACACAGACTCACACAGACACAGACTCACTCAGACTCACACTGATCCATACACTCACAGACATACTCAGAGACTACTCACACAGACTCACGCAGATACACACAGACTCACACAGACACAGACTCACTCAAACTCACACTGATCCATACACTCACAGACACAGACTCACTAAAACTCACACATCCATACACACACACAGACTCACGCAGATACACACAGACTCACACAGACACAGACTCACAAATACTCACACTGATCCATACACTCAGACTCACACAGACACAGACTCACTCAAAGTCACACTGATCCATACACTCACAGATACAGACTCACGCAGCTACACACAGACTCACACAGACACAGACTCACTCAGACTCACACTGATCCATACACTCACAGATATAGACTCACGCAGATACACACAGACTCACACAGACACAGACTCACTCAGACTCACACTGATCCATACACTCACAGACACAGACTCACACAGACTAACTCAGACTCACACTGATCCATACACTCACAGACTCACACAGACACAGACTCACTCAACCTCACACTGATCCATACACTCACAGACACAGACTCACCCAGATACACACAGACTCACACAGACACAGACTCACACTGATCCATACACTCACAGACAGACTCAGAGACTACTCACACAGACTCACCCAGATACACGCAGACTCACACAGACACAGACTCACACAGACTCACACTGATCCATACACTTACAGACACAGACTCACGCAGATACACACAGACTCACACAGACACAGACTCACTCAGACTCACACTGATCCATACACTCACAGATACAGACTAACGCAGCTACACACAGACTCACACAGACTCACACTGATCCATACACTCACAGACACAGACTCAGAGACTACTCACACAGACTCACCCAGATACACACAGACTCACACAGACTCACACTGATCCATACACTCACAGACTCACACTGATCCATACACTCACAGACTCACACAGACACAGACTCACACTGATCCATACACTCACAGACACAGACTCACACAGACACAGACTCACTCAACCTCACACTGATCCATACACTCACAGACTCAGAGACTACTCACACAGACTCACGCAGCTACACACAGACTCACACAGACACAGACTCACACAGACTCACACTGATCCATACACTCACAGACAGACTCAGAGACTACTCACACAGACTCACACAGACTCACACTGATCCATACACTCACAGACAGACTCAGAGACTACTCACACAGACTCACACAGACTCACACTGATCCATACACTCACAGACACAGACTCAGGTGTAACAGGACTCACTCACACAAAGATCCTCACACAGACTCAGACTCACACTGATCCATACACTCACAGACACAGACTCACACAGACTCACACTGATCCATACACTCACAGACACAGACTCACACAGACTCACATTAATCCATCCACTCACACACACAGACTCACACAGACTCACACAGACTCACACTGATCCATACACTCACAGACACAGACTCAGAGACTACTCACACAGACTCACCCAGATACACACAGACTCACACAGACACAGACAGACTCACACTGATCCATACACTCACAGACTCACACTGATCCATACACTCACAGACTCACACAGACTCACACTGATCCATACACTCACAGACACAGACTCACACAGACTAACTCAGACTCACACTGATCCATACACACACAGACACAGACTCACACAGACTCACACTGATCCATACACTCACAGACACAGACTCACACAGACACAGACTCACACAGACTCACATTAATCCATACACTCACAGACACAGACTCACACTGATCCATACACTCACAGACACAGACTCACACTGATCCATAAACTCACAGACACAGACTCACACACACTCACACAGACTCACACTGATCCATAAACTCACAGACACAGACTCACACACACTCACACAGACTCACACTGATCCATACACTCACAGACTCACTCAAACTCACACTGATCCATACACTCACAGACACAGACTCACACAGACTAACTCAGACTCACACTGATCCATACACACACACGCAGACTCACGCAGCTACACACAGACTCACACTGATCCATACACTCACAGACACAGACTCACGCAGATACACACAGACTCACACAGATACAGACTCACTCAAACTCACACTGATCCATACACTCACAGACACAGACTCACGCAGCTACACACAGACTCACACAGACACAGACTCACTCAGACTCACACTGATCCATACACTCACAGACTCACACAGACTCACACAGACTCACACTGATCCATATACTCACAGACACAGACTCACACAGACACACACAGACTCACACAGATGCAGACTCACACAGACTCACACAGACTCACACTGATCCATACACAGACACAGACTCACACACACTCACACAGACTCACACTGATCCATACACTCACAGACACAGACTCACTCAGACTCACACTGATCCATCCACTCACAGACACAGACACACACAGACACACACAGACTCACACACTCACAGACTCACACTGATCCATACACTCACAGACTCACACAGACACAGACTCACTCAACCTCACACTGATCCATACACTCACAGACACAGACTCACACAGACTCACACAGACTCACACAGACACACTCAGACTCACATTGATCCATACACTCACAGACACAGACTCACACAGACTCACACAGACTCACACTGATCCATACACTCACAGACTCACACAGACACAGACTCACTCAACCTCACACTGATCCATACACTCACAGACACAGACTCACACAGACACACACAGACTCACACAGACTCACACAGACACACACAGACACTCACAGACTCACTCACACTCACACACAGACTCACACTGATCCATACACTCACAGACTCACACAGACACAGACTCACACTAATCCATCCACTCACACACACAGACTCACTCACACTCACACACAGACTCACACAGACACACACAGACTCACATTGATCCATACACTCACAGACACAGACTCACTCAACCTCACACTGATCCATACACTCACAGACACAGACTCACACAGACTCACACAGACTCACACTGATCCATACCCTCACAGACACAGACTCACACTGATCCATACACTCACAGACACAGACTCACACAGACTCACACAGACTCACACTGATCCATACCCTCACAGACACAGACTCACACTGATCCATACACTCACAGACACAGACTCACACAGACTCACACTGATCCATACACTCACAGACTCACACAGACTCACACTGATCCATACACTCACAGACTCACACAGACTCACACTGATCCATACACTCACAGACTCACACAGACTCACACTGATCCATACACTCACAGACTCACACAGACTCACACTGATCCATACACTCACAGACACAGACTCAGGTATAACAGAACTCACACAAAGATCCTCACACAGACACAGACTCACACTGATCCATACACTCACAGACACAGACTCACAGACACAGACTCACACTGATCCATCCACTCACACACACAGACTCACTCACACTCGCTCGCACAGACTCACACTAATCCATCCACTCACACACACAGACTCACACAGACACACACAGACACACACACACAGACACACTCACTCACACTCGCTCACACACAGCCTTGTGACACGCCGCTAGGGCGATTGCTGTCAGTAGCGAGCCGCAGCAGCAGCAGTAGCACCTGTGAAGGCTACCAGGGGCCCAGCGGCACGCACACAGGGGGTGGGTGGCCACCAGCACCACCACCACCACCACGTCCCGGCCGCCTTTGTCTCTCCCCCCAGCGCTGGCGATGTCCTCTACAACGATGATGATGATGATGTTGGCGGCGATGTTGGCGGGCTCTCACCACACTGGCTGTTTGTCCCGCTGGTCAACGACGTCTCTCTCCTCAACGTCTCCTCAACGTCTCCACAACGTCTCTCTCCAATGTCTCCTCAACGTCTCTCTCCCAACGTCTCTCTCCCAACGTCTCTCTCAACGTCTCCTCAACGTCTCTCTCCCAACGTCTCTCAACGTCTCTCCCAACGTCTCTCTCAACGTCTCTCTCAACGTCTCTACAACGTCTCTCCCAACGTCTCTCCCAACGTCTCTCCCAACGTCTCTCCCAACGTCTCTCCCAACGTCTCTCTCAACGTCTCTCCCAACGCCGTCTCTCTCCCAACGTCTCTCCCAACGTCTTTCCCAACGCCGTCTCTCTCCCAACGTCTCTCCCAACGTCTCTCCAACGTCTCTCTCCAATGTCTCCTCAACGTCTCTCCCAACGTCTCTCCCAACGTCTCTACAACGTCTCTCTCCAATGTCTCCTCAACGTCTCTCCAACGTCTCTCTCAACGTCTCTCTCAACGTCTCTCTCAACGTCTCCTCAACGTCTCTCTCAACGTCTCTCTCAACGTCTCCTCAACGTCTCTCTCAACGTCTCCTCAACGTCTCTCTCCATTGTCTCCTCAACGTCTCTCCCAACGTTTCGTCTCTTCCAACGTCTCTCCCAACGTCTCTCCAACGTCTCTCCCAACGTCTCTCCAACGTCTCTCTCAACGTCTCTCCCAACGTCTCCTCAACGTCTCTCTCAACGTCTCTCTCCAATGTCTCCTCAATGTCTCTCTCAACGTCTCCTCAACGTCTCTCTCCATTGTCTCCTCAACGTCTCTCCCAACGTCTCTCTCAACGTCTCTCAACGTCTCTCCAACGTCTCAACGTCTCTCTCCAATGTCTCCTCAACGTCTCTCCCAACGTCTCTCTCAACGTCTCCTCAACGTCTCTCCCAACGCCGTCTCTCTCCCAACGTCTCCTCAACGTCTCTACAACGTCTCTCTCCAAACGTCTCCTCAACGTCTCTCTCAACGTCTCTCCAACGTCTCTCCAACGTCTCCTCAACGTCTCCTCAACGTCTCTCCAACGTCTCTCTCAACGTCTCTCTCAACGTCTCTCCAACGTCTCCTCAACGTCTCCTCAACGTCTCCTCAACGTCTCTCCAACGTCTCTCCAACGTCTCGTCTCTCCCAATGTCTCTCTCAACGTCTCCTCAACGTCTCTCTGAACGTCTCCTCAATGTCTCCTCAACGTCTCCTCAACGTCTCTCCAACGTCTCTCCACATCTCCCCAACGTCTCTCAAACGTCTCTCCAACGTCTCCCCAACGTCTCCCCAACGTCTCTCAACGTCTCTCCAACGTCTCTCCGCCGTATCTCTCCACCGTGTCTCTCCAACGTCTCCCCAACGTCTCCCCAACGTCTCTCCAACGTCTCTCAAAGGTTGTCTCTTCACCGTGTCTCTCCACCGTGTCTCCCCAACGTCTCCCCAACGTCTCCCCAACGTCTCCCCAACGTCTCCCCAACGTCTCCCCAACGTCTCTCCAACGTCTCCCCAACGTCTCCCCAACGTCTCCCCAACGTCTCTCCCCAACGTCTCCCCAACGTCTCCCCAACGTCTCCCCAACGTCTCCCCAACGTCTCTCCAACGTCTCCCCAACGTCTCTCCCCGCCGTCCAGGCAGACACAGACGTCGCCACACAACTCCCGTCACTCGTCCAGGAGGGCGCTAAACCTCCTCCTCCTCTTCCTCCTCCTCCTCCTCACGACCACCTCATCATCATCATCGTCACCACCACCACCGCCATCACCACGGTGGTGGTGGTGGTTGTTGTTGAGGCGATGGTGGCTATCGTCTGAGCTAAGATCACCGCCACCACCATCGCCACCACCACCGCCACCGCCACCATCGTCACCATCACTGCCATCACCGCCATCATCACCGCGGCGGTGGTGGTGGTTGTTGTTGTTGAGGCGATGGTGGCTATCGTCAGAGCTAAGATCACCGCCACCGCCGCCATCATCGTCATCATCATCGTCGACCCTCCTCCTCCTCCTCCTCATCCTCCGCTTGCTCATGACCTCCATTCTGCTTTCTGCTCGACTGCCCCGGCCATTCTTCGTCTTCCGCCATCGCTGCTGCTGCTGCTGTAGCTGTGGTAGCTGTAGCTGTGGTAGCTGCTGCTGTGGTAGCTGCTGCTGTGGTAGCTGTAGCTGTGGTAGCTGCTGCTGTGGTAGCTGCTGCTGTGGTAGCTGTAGCTGTGGTAGCTGCTGCTGTGGTAGCTGTAGCTGTGGTAGCTGTAGCTGTGGCTGCTGTGGTAGCTGTAGCTGTGGTAGCTGCTGCTGTGGTAGCTGCTGCTGTGGTAGCTGCTGCTGTGGTAGCTGTTGCTGTGGTAGCTGCTGCTGTGGTAGCTGTAGCTGCTGTAGCTGTGGTAGCTGTAGCTGTGGTAGCTGTAGCTGCTGCTGTGGTAGCTGTAGCTGTGGTAGCTGCTGCTGTGGTAGCTGTGGTAGCTGTAGCTGCTGTAGCTGTGGTAGCTGTGGTAGCTGTAGCTGCTGCTGCTGTAGTTGCCGCTGTAGTTGCCGCTGCTGCTGCTGCTGCTGCCGCTGCTGCTGCCGCCGCTGCTGCTGTAGCTGCTGCTGCTGTAGCTGCTGCTGTGGTAGCTGCTGCTGCTGCTGTAGCTGCTGCTGCTGTAGCTGCTGCTGCTGTAGCTGCTGCTGCTGCTGCTGTAGCTGCTGCTGTAGCTTGCGGCTGCTGCCGCCGCCGCCGCTGCTACTACAAGCGCCGGCCACGCTCGGTGCAGCGCTGCCGCCGCTGGTGGTGCCGCTGCTGCTGCTGCTGGTGGAGCTGCTGGTGGAGCCGCTGGTGGAGCCGCTGGTGGAGCCGCTGGTGGTGGAGCCGGTGGTGGTGGAGCCGGTGGTGGTGGAGCTGCCGCTGCTCTTCGCGGACGAGGTGGACGAGGTGGACGAGGTGGACTCCCGGGGTCGCTTGCGGGGGCGACCCTGGGCGCCGACGGGTGACGTGGCGGTGGTGGCGGTGGTGGTGGCGGTGGTGGTGGTGGTGGTGGTGGCGGTGGTGGTGGCCGATTCACGGAGAGAATGGAGGAGTTTCCTTCCCGTGTCTCCACGTCCACCTCTTCTGATCTTCTCTCTCAACCTCCTCAATCGTCGTCCACCACCACCACCACCACCGCCTCCACCGCCTCCACCGCCACCACCGCCTCCACCTCCACCGATCTTCTCTCTCAATCTTCTCAATCTCCGTCCACCACCTCCTCGCATCTCCTTCACCTCCCCCTCCTCCTCTGTGCTGCTGGTGGTTGAGGAGGTGGAGGAGGAGGTGGAGGAGGAGGAGGAGGAGGCGGAGGAGGAGGATGAGGAGGAGGTGGTGGACAACAGCTGCCGCCGCTTGGCTGTGTATCCGTTCACCGGTGGTGGAGGTGGTGAGTCGGAGTCAGAATCCTCCTCCTCCTCGTCACCACCTGTGGTGAGAGAGGGTGAGTGGGTGAGTGAGTGGGTGAGTAAGTGGGTGAGTAAGTGAGTGAGTGGGTGAGTGAGTGAATGAGTGAGTGAGTGGGTGAGTGGGTAGGTGGGTGAGTGAGTGAGTGAGTGGGTGAGTGAGTGAGTGGGTGAGTGAGTGAGTGGGTGAGTGAGTGAGTGGGTCGGTGAGTGAGAAAGTGGGTAAGTGGGTGGGTGGGTGAGTGAGTGGGTGAGTGAGTGGGTGAGTGAGTGAGTGGGTGAGTGAGTGGGTGAGTGAGTGGGTGAGTGAGTGAGTGAGTGGGTGAGTGAGTGGGTGAGTGAGTGGGTGAGTGAGTGAGTGGGTGAGTGAGTGGGTGAGTGAGTGAGTGGGTGAGTGAGTGAGAGGCTGAGTGAGTGAGTGAGTGGGTGAGTGAGTGGGTGAGTGGGTGACTGAGTGAGTGAGTGGGTGAGTGAGTGGGTGAGTGAGTAAGTGGGTGAGTGAGTGAGTGGGTGGGTGAGTGAGTGAGTGAGTGGTGAGTCACCCTGAGGTGGAGTGAGCATCCTCCATGTTTGTCTCCGGCCCTTTGATCGTCCGCCCCTGCGCACGGCACAGACAGAGACAAAGTTCCCCAGGAGAGAGACACGGGGAGAGAGAGACACACGGGGAGAGAGAGACACGGGGAGAGAGAGACACACGGGGAGAGAGACACACGGGGAGAGAGGAGAGAGAGACACGGGGAGAGAGACACACGGGGAGAGAGACACGGGGAGAGAGGAGAGGGAGACACGGGGAGAGAGAGACACGGGGAGAGAGAGACACGGGGAGAGAGAGACACGGGGAGAGAGAGACACGGGGAGAGAGGAGAGGGAGACACGGGGAGAGAGACACGGGGAGAGAGAGACACGGGGAGAGAGAGACGCGGGGAGAGAGAGACACGGGGAGAGAGAGACACGGGGCGAGAGAGAGAGAGAGAGACACTGGGAGAGAGACACGGGGAGAGAGAGAGACACGGGGAGAGAGAGACACGGGGAGAGAGAGACACGGGGAGAGAGAGACACGGGGAGACAGAGAGACACGGGGAGAGAGAGAGACACGGGGAGAGAGAGAGACAGGGAGGGAGAGAGAGACACGGGGAGAGAGAGAGACACGGGGAGAGAGAGACACGGGGAGAGAGAGACACGGGGAGAGAGAGACACGGGGAGAGAGAGACACGGGGAGAGAGAGACACGGGGAGAGAGAGCCACGGGGAGAGAGGAGAGGGAGACACGGGGAGAGAGAGACACGGGGAGAGAGAGACACGGGGAGAGAGAGACGTGGAGAGAGAGACACGGGGAGAGAGAGACACGGGGAGACAGAGACACGGGGAGAGAGACACGGGGAGAGAGACACGGGGAGAGAGACACGGAGAGAGAGACACGGGGAGAGAGACACGGGGAGAGAGAGACACGGGGAGAGAGACACGGGGAGAGAGAGACACGGGGAGAGAGGAGAGGGAGACACGGGGAGAGAGAGACACGGAGAGAGAGACACGGGGAGAGAGAGACACGGGGAGACAGAGACACGGGGAGACAGACACAGGGAGAGAGAGACACGGGGAGAGAGAGACACGGGGAGAGAGAGACACGGGGAGAGAGACACACGGGGAGAGAGAGACACGGGGAGAGAGAGACACGGGGAGAGAGACACGGGGAGAGAGAGACACGGGGAGAGAGGAGAGGGAGACACGGGGAGAGAGAGACACGGAGAGAGAGACACGGGGAGAGAGAGACACGGGGAGACAGAGACACGGGGAGACAGAGACACAGGGAGAGAGAGACACGGGGAGAGAGAGACACGGGGAGAGAGAGACACGGGGAGAGAGACACACGGGGAGAGAGACACACGGGGAGAGAGAGACACGGGGAGAGAGAGACACGGGGAGAGAGAGACACGGGGAGAGACACGGGGAGAGAGAGACACGGGGAGAGAGAGACACGGGGAGAGAGAGACACGGGGAGAGAGAGACACGGGGAGAGAGAGAGACGGGGAGAGAGGAGAGGGAGACACGGGGAGAGAGAGACAGAGAGAGAGACACGGGGAGAGAGAGACACGGGGAGAGAGAGACACGGGGAGAGAGAGACACGGGGAGAGAGAGACACGGGGAGAGGGGAGAGAGACACGGAGAGAGAGACACGGGGAGAGAGAGACACGGGGAGAGAGAGACACGGGGAGAGGGGAGAGAGACACGGAGAGAGAGACACGGGGAGAGAGAGACACGGGGAGAGAAAGACACGGGGAGAGAGAGAGACACGGGGAGAGAGAGACACGGGGAGAGAGAGACACGGGGAGAGAGAGACACGGGGAGAGAGAGACACGGGGAGAGAGAGACACGGGGAGAGAGAGACACGGGGAGAGAGAGACAGGGGGAGAGAGAGACACGGGGAGAGAGAGACACGGGGAGAGAGACACGGGGAGAGAGAGACACAGGGAGAGAGACACGGGTAGAGAGAGACACGGAGAGACACGGGGGGAGAGACACGGGGAGAGAGAGACACGGGGAGAGAGAGACACGGGGAGAGAGAGACACGGGGAGAGAGAGACACGGGGAGAGAGAGACACAGGGAGAGAGAGACACGGGGAGAGAGAGAGACACGGAGAGAGAGACACGGGGAGAGAAAGAGAGAGACACGGGGAGAGAGAGACACGGGGAGAGAGAGACACGAAGAGAGAGACACGGGGAGAGAGAGACACGGGTAGAGACACAGGGAGAGAGAGACACGGGGAGAGAGAGACACGGGGAGAGAGAGACACGGGGAGAGAGACACACGGGGAGAGAGACACGGGGAGAGAGAGACATGGGGAGAGAGACACGGGGAGAGAGAGACACGGGGAGAGAGGAGAGGGAGACACGGGGAGAGAGAGACACGGAGAGAGAGACACGGGGAGAGAGAGACACGGGGAGACAGAGACACAGGGAGACAGAGACACGGGGAGACAGAGACACGGGGAGAGAGAGACACGGGGAGAGAGAGACACGGGGAGAGAGACACACGGGGAGAGAGACACACGGGGAGAGAGACACACGGGGAGAGAGACACACGGGGAGAGAGAGACACGGGGAGAGAGAGACACGGGGAGAGAGACACGGGGAGAGAGACACGGGGAGAGAGAGACACGGGGAGAGGGGAGAGAGACACGGAGAGAGAGACACGGGGAGAGAGAGACACGGGGAGAGAGAGACACGGGGAGAGGGGAGAGAGACACGGAGAGAGAGACACGGGGAGAGAGAGACACGGGGAGAGAGAGAGACACGGGGAGAGAGAGACACGGGGAGAGAGAGACACGGGGAGAGAGACACGGGGAGAGAGAGACACGGGGAGAGAGAGACACGGGGAGAGAGAGACACGGGGAGAGAGAGACAGGGGGAGAGAGAGACACGGGGAGAGAGAGACACGGGGAGAGAGACACGGGGAGAGAGAGACACAGGGAGAGAGACACGGGTAGAGAGAGACACGGAGAGACACGGGGGGAGAGACACGGGGAGAGAGAGACACGGGGAGAGAGAGACACGGGGAGAGAGAGACACGGGGAGAGAGAGACACGGGGAGAGAGAGACACAGGGAGAGAGAGACACGGGGAGAGAGAGAGACACGGAGAGAGAGACACGGGGAGAGAAAGAGAGAGACACTGGGAGAGAGACACGGGGAGAGAGAGAGACACGGGGAGAGAGAGACACGGGGAGAGA
>NW_027423114.1:137102-192102 GCF_048934315.1 Petromyzon marinus
CACCTCCACCACCACCTCCACCACCACCTCCTCGTCCACCTCCACCACCGCCTCGTCCACCTCCACCACCGTCGCCTCGTCCACCTCGCTCCTAGAGACGATGATCACCCCGTGTCTCTCTCTCTCTCCTCCACCACCACCACCACCACCACCACCTCCACCACCACACCTCCACCACCACCTCCACCACCACCACCTCCACCACCTCCACCACCACCTCCTCCTCCCCGTCTCTCTCTCCCCGTGTCTCTCTCCCCGTGTCTGTCTCTCTCCCCGTGTCTCTCTCCCCATGTCTCTCTCTCCCCGTGTCTCTCTCTCCCCGTGTCTCTCTCTCCCCGTGTCTCTCTCTCTCCCCCTGTCTCTCTCTCCCCGTGTCTCTCTCTCCCCGTGTCTCTCTCTCCCCGTGTCTCTCTCTCCCCGTGTCTCTCTCTCCCCGTGTCTCTCTCTCCCCGTGTCTCTCTCTCTCCCCCTGTCTCTCTCTCCCCGTGTCTCTCTCTCCCCGTGTCTCTCTCTCCCCGTGTCTCTCTCTCCCCATGTCTCTCTCTCCCCGTGTCTCTCTCTCCCCGTGTCTCTCTCTCTCCCCCTGTCTCTCTCTCCCCGTGTCTCTCTCTCCCCGTGTCTCTCTCTCCCCGTGTCTCTCTCTCCCCGTGTCTCTCTCTCCCCGTGTCTGTCTCTCTCCCCGTGTCTCTCTCTCCCCGTGTCTCTCTCTCCCCGTGTCTCTCTCTCCCCGTGTCTCTCTCTCCCCGTGTCTGTCTCTCTCCCCGTGTCTCTCTCTCCCCGTGTCTCTCTCTCCCCGTGTCTCTCTCCCCGTGTCTGTCTCTCTCCCCGTGTCTGTCTCTCTCCCCGTGTCTGTCTCTCTCCCCGTGTCTCTCTCTCCCCGTGTCTCTCTCTCCCCGTGTCTCTCTCTCCGTGTCTCTCTCTCCCCGTGTCTGTCTCTCTCCCCGTGTCTCTCTCTCCCCGTGTCTCTCTCTCCCCGTGTCTCTCTCCCCGTGTCTCTCTCTCCCCGTGTCTCTCTCTCCCCGTGTGTCTCTCTCCCCGTGTCTCTCTCTCCCCGTGTCTCTCTCTCCCCGTGTCTGTCTCTCTCCCCGTGTCTGTCTCTCTCCCCGTGTCTCTCTCTCCCCGTGTCTCTCTCTCCGTGTCTCTCTCTCCCCGTGTCTGTCTCTCTCCCCGTGTCTGTCTCTCTCCCCGTGTCTCTCTCTCCCCGTGTCTCTCTCTCCCCGTGTCTCTCTCTCCCCGTGTCTCTCTCTCCCCGTGTCTCTCTCCCCGTGTCTCTCTCCCCGTGTCTCTCTCTCCCCGTGTCTGTCTCTCTCCCCATGTCTCTCTCTCCCCGTGTCTCTCTCTCCCCGTGTCTCTCTCTCCGTGTCTCTCTCTCCCCGTGTCTCTCTCTCCCCGTGTCTCTCTCTCCCCGTGTCTCTCTCTCTCCCCGTGTCTCTCTCTCCCTCCCTGTCTCTCTCTCTCCCCGTGTCTCTCTCTCTCCCCGTGTCTCTCTGTCTCCCCGTGTCTCTCTCTCTCCCCGTGTCTCTCTCTCCCCGTGTCTCTCTCTCCCCGTGTCTCTCTCTCTCCCCGTGTCTCTCTCTCTCCCCGTGTCTCTCTCCCAGTGTCTCTCTCTCTCTCTCTCTCCCCGTGTCTCTCTCGCCCCGTGTCTCTCTCTCCCCGTGTCTCTCTCCCCGTGTCTCTCTCCCCGTGTCTCTCTCTCTCCGTGTCTCTCTCTCTCCCCGTGTCTCTCCGTGTCTCTCTCTACCCGTGTCTCTCTCCCAGTGTCTCTCTCTCGCCCCGTGTCTCTCTCTCGCCCCGTGTCTCTCTCTCCCCGTGTCTCTCTCTCCCCGTGTCTCTCTCTCCCCGTGTCTCTCTCTCCCCGTGTCTCTCTCTCCCCGTGTCTCTCTCCCCATCTCTCTCTCTCTCTCCGTGTCTCTCTCTCTCCCCGTGTGTCTCCCTCCCCGTGTCTCTCTCTCCCCGTGTCTCTCTCTCGCCCCGTGTCTCTCTCTCGCCCCGTGTCTCTCTCCCCGTGTCTCTCTCGCCCCGTGTCTCTCTCTCCCCGTGTCTCTCTCCCCGTGTCTCTCTCCCCGTGTCTCTCTCTCTCCGTGTCTCTCTCTCTCCCCGTGTCTCTCTCTCCCCGTGTCTCTCTCCCCGTGTCTCTCTCCCCGTGTCTCTCTCTCTCCGTGTCTCTCTCTCTCCCCGTGTCTCTCTCTCCCCGTGTCTCTCGCCCCGTGTCTCTCTCTCGCCCCGTGTCTCTCTCTCGCCCCGTGTCTCTCTCTCCCCGTGTCTCTCTCTCCCCGTGTCTCTCTCTCCCCGTGTCTCTCTCTCCCCGTGTCTCTCTCTCTCCCCGTGTCTCTCTCTCTCTCCGTGTCTCTCTCTCTCCCCGTGTGTCTCTCTCCGTGTCTCCCTCCCCGTGTCTCTCTCTCTCCCCGTGTCTCTCTCTCTCCCCGTGTCTCTCTCCCCGTGTCTCTCTCTCGCCCCGTGTCTCTCTGTCTCTCTCCCCGTGTGTCTCCCTCCCCGTGTCTCTCTGTCTCTTACCGGTCTGCGTGTCGATGAAGGTCCTGCTTCACAAACATCATCACCATCATCATCATCCTGCAACATCACCACCATCAACATATCAACATCATCACGACGACCATCCTCATTTCCCAGTGCTGATGGGAACAGACGACTGCATTTCCCAGTGCTGATAGGGAGAGCGGGCGATTGCATTTCCCAGGGCTGATCGGGACGGGTGATTGTAATTAATAGTGCTGATTTATAGGGACTGGTGATTGTAATGAATAGCGCTGATAGGAACTCGTCATTGTAATTGATAGTGCTGATGGGGACTGGTGATTGCAATTGATAGCGCTGATGGGGACTGGCGATTGTAATTGATAGCGCTGATGGGGGAACTGGCGATTGTAACTGATAGCTCTGATGGGGGAACTGGTGATTGTAATGGATAGTGCTGATGGGGGCTGGTGATTGTAAAGGATAGCGCTGATGGGGACAGGTGATTGTAATTGATAGCGCTGATGGGGACTGGTGATTGCAATTGATAGCTCTGATGGCGACTGGTGATTGCAATTGATAGCGCTGATGGCAACTGGTGATTGTAATTGATAGCGCTGATGGGGACTGGTGATTGTAATTGATAGCGCTGATGGCGACGGGTGATTGTAATTAATAGCGCTGATGGCGACTGGTGATTGCAATTGATAGCACTGATGGCAACTGGTGATTGTAATTGATAGCGCTGATGGGGACTTGTGATTGCAATTGATAGTGCTGATGGAGACTGGTGATTGTAATTGATAGCGCTGATGGGGACTTGTGATTGCAATTGATAGCGCTGATGGGGACCGGTGATTGTAATTGATAGTGCTGATGGAGACCGGCGATTGCAATTGATAGCGCTGATGGGGACTGGCGATTGTAATTGATAGCGCTGATGGGGGAACTGGCGATTGTAACTGATAGCTCTGATGGGGGAACTGGTGATTGTAATGGATAGTGCTGATGGGGGCTGGTGATTGTAAAGGATAGCGCTGATGGGGACAGGTGATTGTAATTGATAGCGCTGATGGGGACTGGTGATTGCAATTGATAGTTCTGATGGCGACTGGTGATTGCAATTGATAGCGCTGATGGCAACTGGTGATTGTAATTGATAGCGCTGATGGGGACTGGTGATTGTAATTGATAGCGCTGATGGCGACGGGTGATTGTAATTAATAGCGCTGATGGCGACTGGTGATTGCAATTGATAGCACTGATGGCAACTGGTGATTGTAATTGATAGCGCTGATGGGGACTTGTGATTGCAATTGATAGTGCTGATGGAGACTGGTGATTGTAATTGATAGCGCTGATGGGGACTTGTGATTGCAATTGATAGCGCTGATGGGGACCGGTGATTGTAATTGATAGTGCTGATGGAGACCGGCGATTGTAATTGATAGCGCTGATGGGGACTGGTGATTGCAATTGATAACGCTGATGGGGACTGGTGATTGCAATTGATAGCGCTGATGGGGACTGGTGATTGTAATTGATAGCGCTGATGGGCTAACCTGGACATCGCTGGGCTCAGTCGGCTGCCTTGCTTGGAGGGAGCTGCACAACAACCGGATATCATCACAGCTGGGCTGCCTGGGGGAGTTGGGGGGGAGTGTAGCGGTGGTGAGGGTAGTGGTGAGCGTAGTGGTGAGCGTAGTGGTGAGGGTAGTGGTGAGCGTAGTGGAGAGCGTAGTGGTGAGCGTGGTAGTGGTGAGTGTAGTGGTGAGTGTAGTGGTGAGCGTGGTAGTGGTGAGTGTAGTGGTGAGTGTGGTAGTGGTGAGTGTAGTGGTGAGCGTAGTGGTGAGTGTAGTGGTGAGCGTGGTAGTGGTGAGTGTAGTGGTGAGTGTAGCGGTGAGTGTGGTAGTGGTGAGCGTAGTGGTGAGTGTGGCGGTGAGCGTGGCGGTGGTGAGTGTAGTGGTGAGTGTAGTGGTGAGTGTGGTAGTGGTGAGTGTAGTGGTGAGTGTGGTAGTGGTGAGTGTAGTGGTGAGCGTAGTGGTGAGTGTAGTGGTGAGTGTAGTGGTGAGTGTAGTGGTGAGCATAGTGGTGAATGTAGTGGTGAGCGTAGTGGTGAGCGTAGTGGTGAGTGTAGTGGTGAGTGTAGCGGTGAGTGTAGCGGTGAGTGTAGCGGTGAGTGTAGCGGTGAGCGTGGCGGTGGTGAGCGTAGTGGTGAGTGTAGTGGTAAGTGTAGTGGTGGTGAGTGTAGTGGTGAGCGTGGCGGTGGTGAGCGTAGTGGTGAGCGTAGCAGTGAGTGTAGCGGTGAGTGTGGTAGTGGTGAGTGTAGTGGTGAGAGTAGTGGTGAGCGTAGCGGTGAGCATGGCGGTGAGTGTAGTGGTGAACGTAGTGGTGAGTGTAGTGGTGAGTGTAGCGGTGAGTGTAGTGGTGAGTGTGGTAGTGGTGAGTGTAACGGTGAGTGTAGCGGTGGTGAGCGTGGCGCTGGTGAGTGTAGTGGTGAGTGTAGTGGTGAGTGTGGTAGTGGTGAGCGTAGCGGTGAGCGTAGCGGTGAGTGTAGTGGTGAGCGTAGTGGTGAGTGTAGCGGTGGTGAGTGTAGTGGTTAGTGTGGTAGTAGTGAGTGTAGTGGTGAGTAGTGGTGAGTGTAGTGGTGAGCGTACCTCACGAACTCCAGGATGAGTGGTGAGAGAGTGATCACCGCTGACACCACCTCTGGTGAGTGTGGCGGTGGTGAGCGTGGCGGTGGTGAGCGTAGTGGTGAGTGTAGTTGTGAGTGTGGTAGTAGTGGTGAGTGTAGTAGTGGTGAGTAGTGGTGAGTGTAGTGGTGAGTGTAGTGGTGGTGAGTGTGGTAGTGGTGAGTGTGGTAGTGGTGGTGAGTGTAGTGGTGAGTATTGGTGAGTAGTGGTGAGTAGTGGTGAGTGTAGTGGTGAGTAGTGGTGAGTGTAGTGGTGAGTGTAGTGGTGAGTGTAGTGGTGAGTAGTGGTGAGTGTAGTGGTGAGCATGGTGGTGGTGAGTGTAGTGGTGAGTAGTGGTGAGTAGTGGTGAGTGTAGTGGTGAGTGTGGTAGTGGTGGTGAGTGTAGTGGTGAGTAGTGGTGAGTGTAGTGGTGAGTGTAGTAGTGGTGAGTATTGGTGAGTGTAGTGGTGAGTGTACCTGACGAACTCCAGGATGAGTGGTGAGAGAGTCGTCACTGCTGACACCACCTCTGGTGATAGTGGTGAGTGTAGTGGTGAGTGTGGTAGTAGTGGTGAGTATTGGTGAGTATTGGTGAGTATACCTGACGAACTCCAGTATGATTGGTGAGAGAGTCATCACCGCTGACACCACCTCTGGTGATCGTGGTGGTGAGTGTAGTGGTGAGTAGTGGTGAGTAGTGGTGAGTGTACCTCACAAACTCCAGTATGAGTGGTGAGAGAGTCATCACCGCTGACACCACCTCTGGTGAGCGTGGTGGTGGTGAGTATTGGTGAGTAGTGGTGAGTGTACCTGACGAACTCCAGGATGAGTGGTGAGAGAGTGATCACTGCTGACACCACCTCTGGTGAGTGTGGTGGTGAGTATTGGTGAGTGTAGTGGTGAGTGTACCTGACGAACTCCAGGATGAGTGGTGAGAGAGTGTGGTAGTAGTGAGTGTAGTGGTGAGTGTAGTAGTGAGTGTAGTGGTGAGTATTGGTGAGTATTGGTGAGTGTACCTGACGAACTCCAGGATGAGTGGTGAGAGAGTGTGGTAGTGGTGAGTATTGGTGAGTGTGGTAGTGGTGAGTGTAGTGGTGAGTATACCTGACGAACTCCAGGATGAGTGGTGAGAGGGTGTGGTAGTGGTGAGTATTGGTGAGTGTAGTGGTGAGTAGTGGTGAGTGTACCTGACGAACTCCAGGATGAGTGGTGAGAGAGTCATCACCGCTGACACCACCTCTGGTGATCGTGGTGAGTGTGGTGGTGAGTATTGGTGAGTGTAGTGGTGAGTAGTGGTGAGTGTACCTGACGAACTCCAGGATGAGTGGTGAGAGAGTGATCACCGCTGACACCACCTCTGGTGATCGTGGTGAGTGTGGTGAGTGTAGTGGTGAGTGTGGTAGTAGTGGTGAGTATTGGTGAGTGTAGTGGTGAGTATACCTGACGAACTCCAGGATGAGTGGTGAGAGAGTCATCACCGCTGACACCACCTCTGGTGAGTGTGGTGAGTGTGGTGGTGAGTGTAGTGGTGAGTGTAGTGGTGAGTGTACCTGACGAACTCCAGGATGAGTGGTGAGAGAGTGTGGTAGTGGTGAGTATTGGTGAGTGTGGTGGTGAGTATTGGTGAGTATACCTGACGAACTCCAGTATGAGTGGTGAGAGTGTGATCACCGCTGACACCACCTCTGGTGATCGTGGTGAGTGTGGTGAGTATTGGTGAGTATTGGTGAGTGTACCTGACGAACTCCAGGATGAGTGGTGAGAGAGTGATCACCGCTGACACCACCTCTGGTGAGTGTAGTGGTGGTGAGTGTAGTGGTGAGTATTGGTGAGTATTGGTGAGTATACCTGACGAACTCCAGTATGAGTGGTGAGAGTGTGATCACCGCTGACACCACCTCTGGTGATCGTGGTGGTGAGTGAGTGTAGTAGTAGTGAGTGAGTGTGGTAGTGGTGAGTGTAGTAGTGAGTGTAGTAGTGGTGAGTGTAGTAGTGAGTGTGGTAGTAGTGAGTGTAGTGGTGAGTGTGGTAGTATTGGTGAGTGTATTGGTGAGTATTGGTGAGTGTACCTCACAAACTCCAGTATGAGTGGTGAGAGAGTCGTCACCGCTGACACCACCTCTGGTGAGTGTAGTGGTGGTGAGTATTGGTGAGTAGTGGTGAGTATACCTGACGAACTCCAGTATGATTGGTGAGAGAGTCGTCACCGCTGACACCACCTCTGGTGATCGTGGTGAGTGTAGTGGTGAGTGTAGTGGTGAGTGTAGTGGTGAGTGTAGTGGTGAGTGTAGTGGTGAGTGAGTGAGTGTGGTAGTAGTGAGTGTAGTGGTGAGTGTAGTGGTTAGTGTGGTAGTAGTGGTGAGTATTGGTGAGTATTGGTGAGTGTACCTGACGAACTCCAGTATGATTGGTGAGAGAGTCGTCACCGCTGACACCACCTCTGGTGATCGTCTCCAAGAGAAAAACCTCAGAGCCGATAGCAGCACAGAGCGGAGATCCCAAAGCAGGGCCGCCTGTCGCCTAGCAACAAGCAGGGTGGTAACCAGGGTAACCAACACGGTAACCACGGTAACCAGGGTAACCACCAGGGTAACAGCCAGGGTAACAAACAGGGTAACCACCAGGGTGGTAACCAGGGTAACCGCCAGGGTAACAACCAGGGTAGTAACCAGGGTGGTAACCAGGGTAACAGCCAGGGTAACAAACAGGGTAACCACCAGGGTGGTAACCAGGGTAACCGCCAGGGTAACAAACAGGGTAACCACCAGGGTGGTAACCAGGGTAACCGCCAGGGTAACAACCAGGGTAGTAACCAGGGTGGTAACCAGGGTAACAGCCAGGGTAACAAACAGGGTAACCACCAGGGTGGTAACCAGGGTAACAACCAGGGTAACCACCAGGGTAACAAACAGGGTAGTAACCAGGGTAACAACCAAGGTAACAACCCAACACTCACCCCACTCACCCCACTCACCCCCCCACTCACCCACCCACCCACTCACTCACTCACCCAGCCACCCACCCACCCACTCACTCACCCACCCACTCACCCACTCACCCACTCACTCACTCACCCCACTCACTCACCCACTCACTCACCCACTCACCCACCCCACTCACCCACTCACCCCACTCACTCACCCACCCACTCACCCCACTCACCCACTCACCCCACTCACTCACCCCACTCACTCACCCCACTCACTCACCCACTCACTCACCCCACTCACTCACCCCACTCACTCACCCACTCACCCCACTCACTCACTCCACTCACCCCACTCACTCACTCCACTCACCCCACTCACTCACCCACTCACTCACCCACTCACTCACCCCCCCACTCACTCACTCACTCACCCACTCACTCACCCACTCACTCACCCCCCCACTCACTCACCGGTAGTAGAGGTGGTGGAGGCGGTGGACAATGGTGGACAACGAGATTGGGTTTCCCACTTCCATGAGAAATGTGGGGTGGACTCTCACGTCCACAGGGGTGGACAGCTCCCTCGCGACCTCTACCCAGCGTACAGTGCGGCAATACAGAGCGCAGTATATACAGTACGCACTGTACAGTATATACAGTACACACTGTACAGCATACACAGCGCATACCATACAGTCTGTAAGTCTGCGCAGCACATACTGTACATCACATACAGTACACACTGTACAGTATACACAGCACACACCACACAGTATGTACAGTATATGCAGTACACACTGTACAGTCCACACAGTGCACGCTGTACAGTACACAGTGCGTGCCATACAGTATGTACAGTCTATGCAGCACACACCGCACAGCATATACAGTGCGCACTGTACAATATACACATTACATACCATACAGTATGTACAGTCTGCGCAGTGCACACTGTACATCATACACAGCATGCACTGAACAGTATACACAGCGCACAATGGACAGTATGTACAGTACACGCCATGTAGTCCACGCAGTACACACTGTACACGACACACATTACGCACTGTACAGTACACACAGCACTCACTGCACAGTATATACAGTGCACACCGTGCAGTATGTACAGTGCACGCCGTGCCGTCCATGCAACACATACTGTACAGCATACACAGTGCGCACTGTGAAGTATACACAGCGCGCGCTGTACAGTGTAAAACGGTGCGCACTGTACAGTATATACAGTACACAATGTGCAGTATGTAGAGTACACACTGCAGTCTGTACAGTACACGTCGTGCGGTCTATACAGTGCACACTGCACAACTATACAGTGCCCCGCTGTACAGTATATACAGTACACACTGTGCAGTTGATATTGTATAGCGCGCACTACACACACGCTTCAAATCAAGAGAGATAAATCGCTATGTCTATGTATTTTTATCTCTGTTTATAAAACTAAATGTATATACAACTATATATGTATATAAAACTGACCCATGGTTAGCGGCTATCTAGGCCACGGGCTATGTATATCTATGTGTGTATATCTATGTGTGTATATCTATGTGTGTAAATCTATCTGTGTATATCTACGTGTGTATATCTACGTGTGTATATCTACATGTGTATATCTACGTGTGTATATCTATGTGTGTATATCTATGTGTGTATATCTATGTGTGTATATCTACGTGTGTATATCTATGTGTGTATATCTACGTGTGTATATCTATGTGTGTATATCTACGTGTGTATATCTACGTGTGTATATCTACGTGTGTATATCTACGTGTGTATATCTATGTGTGTATATCTACGTGTGTATATCTATGTGTGTATATGTACGTGTGTATATCTACGTGTGTATATCTATGTGTGTATATCTATGTGTATATCTATGTGTGTATATCTATGTGTGTATATCTATGTATGTATGTATATCTATGTGTGTATATCTATGTGTGTATATCTATGTATGTATATCTATGTGTGTATATCTACGTGTGTATATCTATCTGTGTATATATATAAACAACTATATATGTATATAAAACTGACCAATGGTTAGCGGGCTATCCAGGCCACGGGCTATGTATATCTATGTGTGTATATCTACGTGTGTATATCTATGTGTGTATATCTATGTGTGTATATCTATGTGTGTATATCTACGTGTGTATATCTATGTGTGTATATCTACGTGTGTATATCTATGTGTGTATATCTATGTGTGTATATCTATGTGTGTATATCTATGGGTGTATATCTATCTGTGTATATATATAAATACAACTATATATGTATATAAAACTGACCCATGGCTAGCAGGACTTCCAGGCCACACGCTATGTATATCTACGTGTGTATATCTATGTGTGTATATCTATGTGTGTATATCTACGTGTGTATATCTACGTGTGTATATCTATCTGTGTATATATATAAACAACTATATATGTATATAAAACTGACCCATGGCTAGCAGGACCTCCAGGCCACGGGCTATGTATATCTACGTGTGTATATCTATCTGTATATATATAAACAACTATATATGTATATAAAACTGACCCATGGCTAGCAGGATCTCCAGGCCACGGGCTATGTATATCTATGTGTGTATATCTATGTGTGTATATCTACGTGTGTATATCTATGTGTGTATATCTACGTGTGTATATCTATGTGTGTATATCTATGTGTGTATATCTATGTGTGTATATCTATGTGTGTATATCTATGTGTGTATATCTATCTGTGTATATCTACGTGTGTATATCTATCTGTGTATATATATAAACAACTATATATGTATATAAAACTGACCCATGGCTAGCAGGACCTCCAGGCCACGTGCTATGTATATCTACGTGTGTATATCTATGTATATATATAAACAACTATATATGTATATAAAACTGACCCATGGCTAGCAGGACCTCCAGGCCACACGCTATGTATATCAATGTGTGTAAATCTATCTGTATATATATAAACAACTATATATGTATATAAAACTGACCCATGGCTAGCAGGACCTCCAGGCCACGGGCTATCCGTCCGCTCTCGCTCCGCTGGGACCCGGCCCCCCACTCTCCAGGCCCAGGACGATAGAGAAGTGCCAAGCGCTCCGACTCCGTGACTGACAGGCTGGAGCCCAGCAGGGCCGGCTGGGGGGCTGTGGGGCGGGGGGGTGGGTGGGTGGGTGGGTGAGTGGGTGAGTGAGTGGGTGGGTGAGTGGGTGAGTGAGTGGGTGGGTGAGTGGGTGGGTGGGTGGGTGAGTGAGTGGGTGAGTGAGTGGGTGAGTGAGTGGGTGAGTGAGTGGGTGAGTGAGTGGGTGGGTGAGTGAGTGAGTGGGTGAGAGAGTGGGTGAGTGAGTGGGTGGGTGAGTGGGTGAGTGGGTGAGTGGGTGAGTGAGTGGGTGAGTGGGTGGGTGAGTGAGTGGGTGGGTTAGTGAGTGAGTGGGTGAGTGGGTGGGTGGGTGAGTGAGTGGGTGAGTGGGTGAGTGAGTGGGTGAGTGAGTGGGTGAGTGAGTGGGTGGGTGAGTGGGTGAGTGAGTGAGTGGGTTAGTGGGTGGGTGGGTGAGTGAGTGGGTGAGTGAGTGGGTGAGTGAGTGGGTGAGTGAGTGGGTGAGTGAGTGGGTGAGTGAGTGGGTGAGTGGGTGAGTGAGTGGGTGGGTGGGTGAGTGAGTGGGTGGGTGGGTGAGTGAGTGGGTGGGTGAGTGGGTGGGTGAGTGGGTGAGTGGGTGGGTGAGTGAGTGGGTGAGTGAGTGAGTGAGTGGGTGAGTGAGTGGGTGAGTGATTGAGTGGGTGGGTGAGTGAGTGAGTGGGTGGGTGGGTGAGTGAGTGAGTGGGTGAGTGGGTGGGTGAGTGGGTGGGTGAGTGAGTGGGTGAGTGGGTAAGTGAGTGAGTGGGTGAGTGGATGGGTGGGTGGGTGAGTGGGTGAGTGAGTGGGTGAGAGAGTGGGTGAGTGGGTGGGCGATTGAGTGGGTGAGTGGGTGAGTGGGTGAGTGATTGAGTGGGTGGGTGGGTGAGTGGGTGGGTGGGTGGGTGAGTGAATGGGTGGGTGAGTGAGTGGGTGAGTGAGTGGGTGAGTGAGTGGGTGAGTGAGTGGGTGAGGGAGTGGGTGGGTGAGTGGGTGAGTGAGTGGGTGGGTGAGTGGGTGGGTGGGTGAGTGAGTGAGTGGGTGGGTGGGTGAGTGAGTGGGTGGGTGAGTGAGTGGGTGGGTGGGTGAGTGAGTGAGTGAGTGGGTGGGTGAGTGAGTGGGTGGGTGAGTGAGTGGGTGGGTGAGTCAGTGAGTGAGTGAGTGGGTGAGTAGGTGAGTGGGTGGGTGAGTGAGTGGGTGGGTGGGTGGGTGAGTGAGTGGGTGAGTGAGTGGGTGAGTGAGTGAGTGGGTGGGTGAGTGGGTGAGTGCGTGAGTGGGTGAGTGAGTGAGTGGGTGAGTGAGTGAGTGGGTGGGTGAGTGAGTGAGTGAGTGGGTGAGTGAGTGAGTGAGTGGGTGAGTGAGTGAGTGAGTGGGTGGGTGAGTGAGTGAGTGAGTGGGTGGGTGAGTGAGTGGGTGAGTGGGTGAGTGAGTGGGTAAGTGAGTGAGTGGGTGAGTGAGTGAGTGGGTGAGTGAGTGGGTGAGTGAGTGGGTGAGTGAGTGGGTGGGTGAGTGAGTGGGTGAGTGAGTGGGTGGGTGGGTGAGTGGGTGAGTGAGTGGGTGAGTGAGTGAGTGAGTGGGTGGGTGAGTGGGTGAGTGAGTGAGTGAGTGGGTGAGTCAGTGAGTGAGTGAGTGCGTGAGTAGGTGAGTGGGTGAGTGGGGTGGGTGAGTGGGTGGGTGAGTGAGTGAGTGGGTGGGTGGGTGAGTGAGTGAGTGGGTGAGTGAGTGGGTGGGTGGGTGGGTGAGTGAGTGGGTGAGTGAGTGGGTGAGAGAGTGGGTGGGTGGGTGAGTGAGTGAGTGGGTGGGTGGGTGAGTGGGTGGGTGGGTGAGTGAGTGGGTGAGTGGGTGGGTGGGTGGGTGGATGGGTGGGTGGATGGGTGAGTGAGTGGGTGAGTGGGTGAGTGGATGGGTGGGTGGATGGGTGAGTGAGTGAGTGGGTGAGTGAGTGAGTGGGTTAGTGGGTGGGTGGATGTGTGGGTGGATGGGTGAGTGAGTGGATGAGTGGGTGAGTGGGTGAGTGGGTGAGTGAGTGGGTGGGTGAGTGGATGAGTGAGTGGGTGGGTGGGTGAGTGAGTGGGTGAGTGAGTGAGTGGGTGGGTGAGTGAGTGAGTAGGTGGGTGGGTGTGTGAGTGGGTGGGTGAGTGAGTGGGTGAGTGAGTGGGTGAGTGAGTGGGTGAGTGAGTGAGTGGGTGGGTGGGTGAGTGGGTGGGTGGGTGAGTGAGTGGGTGAGTGGGTGGGTGGGTGGATGGGTGGGTGGATGGGTGAGTGAGTGGGTGAGTGGGTGAGTGGATGGGTGGGTGGATGGGTGAGTGAGTGAGTGGGTGAGTGAGTGAGTGGGTTAGTGGGTGGGTGGATGTGTGGGTGGATGGGTGAGTGAGTGGATGAGTGGGTGAGTGGGTGAGTGGGTGAGTGAGTGGGTGGGTGAGTGAATGAGTGAGTGGGTGGGTGGGTGAGTGAGTGGGTGAGTGAGTGGGTGGGTGAGTGAGTGAGTGAGTAGGTGGGTGGGTGTGTGAGTGGGTGAGTGGGTGAGTGAGTGGGTGGGTGAGTGGATGAGTGAGTGGGTGGGTGGGTGAGTGAATGGGTGAGTGAGTGGGTGAGTGAGTGGGTGAGTGAGTGAGTGGGTAGACAAGTGAGTGAAAGGGGGGAGCAGAGAGGAAGAGATGAACATGATAATTAATTTTGACTTAAAGCTTTCGTAACTGGAGGAATTCACACGCTGGGTCCTTTCAGTGAAGTCACGTGGACAAGTTCAATTAAATAAATTAACAAAAAAGAAATGACGTTTTGATCGGACCGCAAGCGGTCATCGTCAGGAGCGTGAAAGCTACAACAGCTTTTGTGAAAGACCCAAGGATACGAGAATTAATAGTGAGAACAAGACTCACTCACTCACTCACCCACTCACCAATCACTCACTCACCCTGTCACTCACTCACTCACTCACCCTGTCACTCACTCACTCACTCACCCACTCACTCACTCACTCACCCACTAACCCACTCACTCACCCACTCACTCACTCACCCACTCAATCGCCCACCCACTCACCCACTCTCTCACCCACTCACCCACTCACTCACCCACTCACTCACTCACCCACCCACTCACTCACCCTGTCACTCACTCACTCACCCTGTCACTCACTCACTCACTCACCCTGTCACTCACCCACTCACCCTGTCACTCACCCTGTCACTCACTCACCCTATCACTCACTCACTCACTCACCCACTCACTCACCCTGTCACTCACTCACCCACTCACTCACCCTGTCACTCACTCACCCACTCAATCGCCCACCCACTCACCCACTCTCTCACCCACTCACCCACTCACTCACCCACTCACTCACTCACCCACCCACTCACTCACCCTGTCACTCACTCACTCACCCTGTCACTCACTCACTCACCCTGTCACTCACCCACTCACCCTGTCACTCACCCTGTCACTCACTCACCCTGTCACTCACTCACCCACTCACTCACTCACCCACTCACTCACTCACCCGCTCACTCACTCACCCTGTCACTCACTCACCCACTCACTCACTCACTCACCCTGTCACCCACTCACCCACTCACTCACCCTGTCACTCACTCACCCACTCACTCACTCACCCACTCACTCACTCACCCACTCACTCACCCTGTCACTCACTCACTCACCCTGTCACTCACTCACTCACTCACCCTGTCACTCACTCACCCTGTCACTCACTCACTCACTCACCCACTCACTCACTCACTCACCCACTCACTCACTCACTCACCCACTCACTCACTCACTCACCCTGTCACTCACTCACTCACTCACCCTGTCACTCACTCACTCACCCTGTCACTCACTCACTCACCCTGTCACTCACCCATTCACTCACCCACTCACCCACTCACTCACCCACTCACTCACTCACCCTGTCACTCACTCACTCACTCACCCACTCACTCACTCACTCACCCACTCACTCACTCACTCACCCTGTCACTCACCCACTCACTCACTCACCCTGTCACTCACTCACCCACTCACTCACCCACTCACCCTGTCACTCACTCACTCACTCTGTCACTCACTCACTCACTCACCCTGTCACTCAATCACTCACTCTGTCACTCACTCACTCACTCAGTCACTCACTCACTCACCCACCCACTCACTCACCCTGTCACTCACTCACTCACTCTGTCACTCACCCTGTCACTCACTCACTCACTCACCCTGTCACTCACTCTGTCACTCACCCACTCACTCACTCACTCACCCTGTCACTCACCCTGTCACTCACCCACCCTGTCACTCACTCACCCTGTCACTCACTCACCCTGTCACTCACTCACTCACTCACCCACTCACTCACTCACCCACTCACTCACACACCCACTCACTCACCCTGTCACTCACCCACTCACTCACCCACTCACTCACTCACTCACCCTGTCACTCACTCACTCACCCACCCACTCACTCACCCTGTCACTCACTCACCCTGTCACTCACTCACTCACTCACCCACTCACTCACCCTGTCACTCACCCACTCACCCACTCACTCACCCACCCACTCACTCACCCTGTCACTCACCCACTCACCCTGTCACTCACCCTGTCACTCACTCGCTCACTCACTCACCCTGTCACTCACCCACTCACTCACTCACCCTGTCACTCACCCACTCACTCACTCACCCTGTCACTCACCCTGTCACTTACCCTGTCACTCACTCACTCACCCTGTCACTCACTCACTCGCCCGCTCACTCGCTCACCCTGTCACTCACTCACTCACTCACCCTGTCACTCACTCACCCTGTCACTCACTCACCCACTCACTCACTCACCCACTCACTCACTCACCCGCTCACTCACTCACCCTGTCACTCACTCACTCACCCTGTCACCCACTCACCCACTCACTCACCCTGTCACTCACTCATCCACTCACTCACTCACCCACTCACTCACTCACCCACTCACTCACCCTGTCACTCACTCACTCACTCACCCTGTCACTCACTCACTCACTTACCCTGTCACTCACTCACCCTGTCACTCACTCACTCACTCACCCACTCACTCACTCACTCACCCACTCACTCACTCACTCACCCACTCACTCACTCACCCTGTCACTCACTCACTCACTCACCCTGTCACTCACTCACTCACCCTGTCACTCACTCACTCACTCACCCTGTCACTCACCCACTCACCCACTCACTCACCCACTCACTCACTCACCCTGTCACTCACTCACTCACTCACCCACTCACTCACTCACTCACCCACTCACTCACTCACTCACCCACTCACTCACTCACTCACCCTGTCACTCACCCACTCACTCACTCACCCTGTCACTCACTCACCCACTCACTCACCCACTCACCCTGTCACTCACTCACTCACTCTGTCACTCACTCACTCACTCACCCTGTCACTCACTCACTCACTCTGTCACTCACTCACTCACTCAGTCACTCACTCACTCACCCACCCACTCACTCACCCTGTCACTCACTCACTCACTCTGTCACTCACCCTGTCACTCACTCACTCACTCACCCTGTCACTCACTCTGTCACTCACCCACTCACTCACTCACTCACCCTGTCACTCACCCTGTCACTCACCCACCCTGTCACTCACTCACTCACCCACTCACTCACTCACCCACTCACTCACACACCCACTCACTCACCCTGTCACTCACCCACTCACTCACTCACCCACTCACTCACTCACTCACCCTGTCACTCACTCACTCACTCTGTCACTCACCCTGTCACTCACTCACTCACTCACCCTGTCACTCACTCTGTCACTCACCCACTCACTCACTCACTCACCCTGTCACTCACCCTGTCACTCACTCACCCTGTCACTCACTCACTCACTCACCCACTCACTCACTCACCCACTCACTCACACACCCACTCACTCACCCTGTCACTCACGCACTCACTCACTCACCCACTCACTCACTCACTCACCCTGTCACTCACTCACTCACCCACCCACTCACTCACCGTCACTCACTCACCCTGTCACTCACTCACTCACTCACCCACTCACTCACCCTGTCACTCACCCACTCACCCACTCACTCACCCACCCACTCACTCACCCTGTCACTCACCCTGTCACTCACCCTGTCACTCACCCACTCACCCTGTCACTCACCCTGTCACTCACTCGCTCACTCACTCACCCTGTCACTCACCCACTCACTCACTCACCCTGTCACTCACCCACTCACTCACTCACCCTGTCACTCACCCTGTCACTTACCCTGTCACTCACTCACTCACCCTGTCACTCACTCACTCGCCCGCTCACTCGCTCACCCTGTCACTCACTCACTCACTCACCCTGTCACTCACCCACTCACTCACTCACCCTGTCACTCACCCAATCACTCACTCACCCTGTCACTCGCTCACCCACTCACTCACCCACCCACTCACTCACCACTCACCCACTCACTAACCCACTCACCCACCCACTCACTCACCACTCATTCACTCACCATCATCTGGAATCGGTTCCAAATCCCATGGACTCATTCTCTCTGTCTCTCCATTGTCCCAGCTGAGAGACACGGGGAGAGAGAGACACGGGGAGAGAGACACGGGGAGAGAGAGACACGGGGAGAGAGAGACATGGGGAGAGAGACACGGGGAGAGAGACACGGGAAGAGAGAGACATGGGGAGAGAGACACGGGGAGAGAGAGACACGGGGAGAGAGAGAGACACGGGGAGAGAGAGACACGGGGAGAGAGACACGGGGAGAGAGAGAGACACAGGGAGAGAGAGAGACACGGGGAGAGAGAGACAGGGAGAGAGAGACATGGGGAGAGAGAGACACGGGGAGAGAGACACGGGGAGAGAGAGACACGGGGAGAGAAACACGGGGAGAGAGAAAGAGAGACATGGGGAGAGAGACACGGGGAGAGAGAGACACAGGGAGAGAGAGACACGGGGAGAGAGAGACACAGGGAGAGAGAGACACGGGGGGAGAGAGACACGGGGAGAGAGACACGGAGAGAGAGACACGGGGAGAGAGAGACACGGGGAGAGAGAGACACGGGGAGAGAGACACGGGGAGAGAGACACGGGGAGAGAGAGACACGGAGAGAGACACGGGGAGAGAGAGACATGGGGAGAGACACGGGGAGAGAGAGACACGGGGAGAGAGACACGGGGAGAGAGAGAGACACGGGGAGAGAGAGAGACACAGGGAGAGAGAGACACGGGGAGAGAGAGACACAGGGAGAGAGAGACACGGGGAGAGAGAGACGCGGGGAGAGAGACACGGGGAGAGAGAGACACGGGGAGAGAGAGACACGGGGAGAGACACGGGGAGAGAGAGACACGGGGAGAGAGACACGGGGAGAGAGAGACACGGGGAGAGAGAGACATGGGGAGAGAGACACGGGGAGAGAGAGATACAGGGAGAGAGAGAGAGACACGGGGAGAGACACAGGGAGAGAGAAACACGGGGAGAGAGACACGGGGAGAGAGACAAGGGGAGAGAGAGACACGGGGAGAGAGAGACACGGGGAGAGAGAGACACGGGGAGAGAGACACGGGGAGAGTTAGTAGCGAGTCGGTGAGCGAGTCGGTGAGCAAGGCGGTGAGTTGGTGAGCGAGGTGGTGAGCGAGTTGGTGAGCGAGTCGGCGAGTTGGTGAGTTGGCGAGCGAGTTGGTGAGTTGGTGAGCGAGTTGGTGAGTTGGTGAGCGAGTTGGCGAGCGAGTTGGTGAGTTGGTGAGTTGGCGAGCGAGTTGGTGAGTTGGTGAGCGAGCGAGTTGGTGAGTTGCTGAGCCAGTTGGTGAGTTGGTGAGCCAGTTGGTGAGTTGGTGATCGAGTTGGTGAGTTGCTAAGCGAGCAAGTTGGTGAGTTGGTGAGTTGGTGAGCGAGCGAGTTGGTGAGTTGGTGAGCCAGTTGGTGAGTTGGTGAGCGAGTTGGTGAGCGAGTGAGTTGGTGAGTTGGTGAGCCAGTTGGTGAGTTGGTGAGCGAGTGAGTTGGTGAGTTGGTGAGCCAGTTGGTGAGTTGGTGAGCGAGTTGGTGAGCCAGTTGGTGAGTTGGTGAGCGAGTTGGTGAGTTTGTGAGCGAGTTGGTGAGCCAGTTGGTGAGTTGGTGAGCGAGTTGGTGAGTTGGTGAGCGAGTTGGTGAGTTGGTGAGCGAGTTGGTGAGTTGGTGAGTTGGTGAGCCAGTTGGTGAGTTGGTGAGCGAGTTGGTGAGTTGGTGAGTGAGTTGGTGAGTTGGTGAGCCAGTTGGTGAGTTGGTGAGCGAGTTGGTGAGTTGGTGAGCGAGTTGGTGAGTTGGTGAGCGAGTTGGTGAGTTGGTGAGTTGGTGAGCGAGTTGGTGAGTTGGTGAGCGAGTTGGTGAGTTGGTGAGCCAGTTGGTGAGTTGGTGAGCGAGTTGGTGAGTTGGTGAGCCAGTTGGTGAGGTGGTGAGCGAGTTGGTGAGTTGGTGAGTTGGTGAGTTGGTGAGCAAGTTGGTGAGTTGGTGAGCCAGTTGGTGAGTTGCTAAGCGAGCAAGTTGGTGAGTTGGTGAGCCAGTTGGTGAGTTGGTGAGTTGGTGAGCGAGTTGGTGAGTTGGTGAGCCAGTTGGTGAGTTGCTAAGCGAGCAAGTTGGTGAGTTGGTGAGTGAGTTGGTGAGCCAGTTGGTGAGTTGGTGAGTTGGTGAGCGAGTTGGTGAGTTGGTGAGTGAGTTGGTGAGTTGGTGAGCGAGTTGGTGAGTTGGTGAGGGAGTTGGTGAGTTGGTGAGCCAGTTGGTGAGTTGGTGAGCGAGTTGGTGAGCCAGTTGGTGAGGTGGTGAGCGAGTTGGTGAGTTGGTGAGCGAGTTGGTGAGTTGGCGAGTGAGTTGGTGAGTTGGTGAGTTGGTGAGCGAGTTGGTGAGTTGGTGAGCGAGTTGGTGAGTTGGTGAGTTGGTGAGCCAGTTGGTGAGTTGGTGAGCGAGTTGGTGAGTTGGTGAGTGAGTTGGTGAGTTGGTGAGCCAGTTGGTGAGTTGGTGAGCCAGTTGGTGAGTTGGCAAGCAAGTTGTTGAGTTGGTGAGTTGGTGAGTTGGTGAGCGAGTTGGTGAGTTGGTGAGAGAGTTGGTGAGTTGGTGAGTGAGTTGGTGAGTTTGTGAGTGAGTTGGTGAGTTGGTGAGTGAGTTGGTGAGTTGGTGAGCCAGTTGGTGAGTTGGTGAGCCAGTTGGTGAGTTGGCAAGCAAGTTGTTGAGTTGGTGAGTTGGTGAGTTGGTGAGCCAGTTGGTGAGTTAGTTGGTGAGTTGGTGAGCGAGTTGGTGAGTTGGTGAGCCAGTTGGTGAGTTGGTGAGCGAGTTGGTGAGTTGGTGAGCGAGTTGGTGAGTTGGTGAGCCAGTTGGTGAGGTGGTGAGCGAGTAGGTGAGTTGGTGAGTTGGTGAGTTGGTGAGCCAGTTGGTGAGTTGCTAAGCGAGCAAGTTGGTGAGTTGGTGAGCCAGTTGGTGAGTTGGTGAGCGAGTTGGTGAGTTGGTGAGCGAGTTGGTGAGTTGGTGAGCCAGTTGGTGAGGTGGTGAGCGAGTTGGTGAGTTGGTGAGTTGGTGAGCCAGTTGGTGAGTTGCTAAGCGAGCAAGTTGGTGAGTTGGTGAGCCAGTTGGTGAGTTGGTGAGTTGGTGAGCCAGTTGGTGAGTTGCTAAGCGAGCAAGTTGGTGAGTTGGTGAGCCAGTTGGTGAGTTGCTAAGCGAGCAAGTTGGTGAGTTGGTGAGTGAGTTGGTGAGCCAGTTGGTGAGTTGGTGAGTTGGTGAGCGAGTTGGTGAGTTGGTGAGTGAGTTGGTGAGTGAGTTGGTGAGTGAGTTGGTGAGTTGGTGAGCGAGTTGGTGAGTTGGTGAGTTGGTGAGTTGGTGAGCCAGTTGGTGAGTTGCTAAGCGAGCAAGTTGGTGAGTTGGTGAGCCAGTTGGTGAGTTGGTGAGTTGGTGAGCGAGTTGGTGAGTTGGTGAGCCAGTTGGTGAGTTGCTAAGCGAGCAAGTTGGTGAGTTGGTGAGCCAGTTGGTGAGTTGGTGAGTTGGTGAGCCAGTTGGTGAGTTGCTAAGCGAGCAAGTTGGTGAGTTGGTGAGTGAGTTGGTGAGCCAGTTGGTGAGTTGGTGAGTTGGTGAGCGAGTTGGTGAGTTGGTGAGTGAGTTGGTGAGTTGGTGAGTTGGTGAGAGAGTTGGTGAGCCAGTTGGTGAGTTGGTGAGCCAGTTGGTGAGTTGGCAAGCAAGTTGTTGAGTTGGTGAGTTGGTGAGTTGGTGAGCCAGTTGGTGAGTTGGTGAGAGAGTTGGTGAGTTGGTGAGGGAGTTGGCGAGTTGGTGAGCGAGTTGGCGAATTGGTGAGCGAGTTGGCGAGTTGGCGAGCGAGTTGGTGAGTTGGTGAGCGAGTTGGCAAGCGAGTTGGTGAGTTGGTGAGGGAGTTGGCGAGTTGGTGAGCGAGTTGGCGAATTGGTGAGCGAGTTGGCGAGTTGGCGAGCGAGTTGGTGAATTGGTGAGCGAGCGAGTTGGTGAGGTGGCGAGCGAAATGGCGAGCGAGTTGGTGAGTTGGTGAGCCAGTTGGTGAGTTGGCGAGCGAGTTGGTGAGCGAGTTGGTGAGCGAGTTGGTGAGTTGGTGAGCCAGTTGGTGAGCGAGTTGGTGAGCGAGTTGGTGAGTTGGTGAGCCAGTTGGTGAGTTGGCGAGCGAGTTGGCGAGCGAGTTGGTGAGGTGGTGAGCGAGTTGGTGAGTTGGTGAGCCAGTTGGCGAGTTGGTGAGCGAGATGGTGAGTTGCTAAGCGAGCAAGTTGGTGAGTTGGTGAGTTGGTGAGCGAGCGAGTTGGTGAGTTGGCGAGCCAGTTGGTGAGTTGGTGAGCCAGTTGGTGAGTTGGCGAGCGAGTTGGTGAGTTGGTGAGTTGGTGAGTTGGCGAGCGAGTTGGTGAGTTGGTGAGCGAGTTGGTGAGTTGGTGAGCGAGTTGGTGAGTTGGTGAGTGAGTTGGTGAGCGAGTTGGTGAGTTGGCGAGCCAGTTGGTGAGTTGGCGAGCGAGTTGGTGAGTTGGTGAGTTGGCGAGCGAGTTGGTGAGTTGGCGAGCGAGTTGGTGAGTTGGCGAGCGAGTTGGTGAGTTGGCGAGCCAGTTGGTGAGTTGGTGAGTTGGCGAGCGAGTTGGTGAGTTGGTGAGCGAGTTGGTGAGTTGGTGAGCCAGTTGGTGAGTTGGCGAGCGAGTTGGTGAGTTGGTGAGTTGGTGAGTTGGTGAGCCAGTTGGTGAGTTGGTGAGCGAGTTTGTGAGTTGGCGAGCCAGTTGGTGAGTTGGCGAGCGAGTTGGTGAGTTGGTGAGTTGGTGAGTTGGCGAGCGAGTTGGTGAGTTGGTGAGCGAGTTGGTGAGTTGGTGAGTGAGTTGGTGAGCGAGTTGGTGAGTTGGCGAGCCAGTTGGTGAGTTGGCGAGCGAGTTGGTGAGTTGGTGAGTTGGTGAGTTGGCGAGCGAGTTGGTGAGTTGGTGAGTTGGTGAGCCAGTTGGTGAGCGAGTTGGTGAGTTGGCGAGCGAGTTGGTGAGTTGGCGAGCGAGTTGGTGAGTTGGCGAGCGAGTTGGTGAGTTGGCGAGCCAGTTGGTGAGTTGGTGAGTTGGCGAGCGAGTTGGTGAGTTGGTGAGCGAGTTGGCGAGCGAGTTGGTGAGTTGGTGAGCGAGTTGGTGAGCGAGTTGGTGAGTTGGCGAGCGAGTTGGTGAGCGAGTTGGTGAGTTGGTGAGCGAGCGAGTTGGTGAGTTGGTGAGCGAGTTGGTGAGTTGGTGAGCGAGCGAGTTGGTGAGTTGGCGAGCCAGTTGGTGAGTGTTGGTGAGCGAGTTGGTGAGTTGGTGAGCGAGTTGGTGAGTTGGTGAGCCAGTTGGTGAGTTGGCGAGCGAGTTGGTGAGCGAGTTGGTGAGCGAGTTGGTGAGTTGGTGAGCCAGTTGGTGAGCGAGTTGGTGAGCGAGTTGGTGAGTTGGTGAGCCAGTTGGTGAGTTGGCGAGCGAGTTGGCGAGCGAGTTGGTGAGGTGGTAAGCGAGTTGGTGAGTTGGTGAGCCAGTTGGCGAGTTGGTGAGCGAGATGGTGAGTTGCTAAGCGAGCAAGTTGGTGAGTTGGTGAGTTGGTGAGCGAGCGAGTTGGTGAGTTGGCGAGCCAGTTGGTGAGTTGGTGAGCCAGTTGGTGAGTTGGCGAGTTGGCGAGCGAGTTGGTGAGTTGGTGAGTTGGTGAGTTGGCGAGCGAGTTGGTGAGTTGGTGAGCGAGTTGGTGAGTTGGTGAGTGAGTTGGTGAGCGAGTTGGTGAGTTGGCGAGCCAGTTGGTGAGTTGGCGAGCGAGTTGGTGAGTTGGTGAGTTGGTGAGTTGGCGAGCGAGTTGGTGAGTTGGTGAGTTGGTGAGCCAGTTGGTGAGCGAGTTGGTGAGTTGGCGAGCGAGTTGGTGAGTTGGCGAGCGAGTTGGTGAGTTGGCGAGCGAGTTGGTGAGTTGGCGAGCCAGTTGGTGAGTTGGTGAGTTGGCGAGCGAGTTGGTGAGTTGGTGAGCGAGTTGGCGAGCGAGTTGGTGAGTTGGTGAGCGAGTTGGTGAGCGAGTTGGTGAGTTGGCGAGCGAGTTGGTGAGCGAGTTGGTGAGTTGGTGAGCGAGCGAGTTGGTGAGTTGGTGAGCGAGTTGGTGAGTTGGTGAGCGAGCGAGTTGGTGAGTTGGCGAGCCAGTTGGTGAGTGTTGGTGAGCGAGTTGGTGAGTTGGTGAGCGAGTTGGTGAGTTGGTGAGCCAGTTGGTGAGTTGGCGAGCGAGTTGGTGAGTTGGTGAGCCAGTTGGTGAGTTGGCGAGCGAGTTGGTGAGCGAGTTGGTGAGCGAGTTGGTGAGTTGGTGAGCCAGTTGGTGAGCGAGTTGGTGAGCGAGTTGGTGAGTTGGTGAGCCAGTTGGTGAGGTGGTGAGCGAGTTGGTGAGTTGGTGAGCCAGTTGGCGAGTTGGTGAGCGAGATGGTGAGTTGCTAAGCGAGCAAGTTGGTGAGTTGGTGAGTTGGTGAGCGAGCGAGTTGGTGAGTTGGCGAGCCAGTTGGTGAGTTGGTGAGCCAGTTGGTGAGTTGGCGAGTTGGCGAGCGAGTTGGTGAGTTGGCGAGCCAGTTGGTGAGTTGGCGAGCGAGTTGGTGAGTTGGTGAGTTGGTGAGTTGGCGAGCGAGTTGGTGAGTTGGCGAGCGAGTTGGTGAGTTGGCGAGCCAGTTGGTGAGTTGGTGAGTTGGCGAGCGAGTTGGAGAGTTGGTGAGCGAGTTGGCGAGCGAGTTGGTGAGTTGGTGAGCGAGTTGGTGAGCGAGTTGGTGAGTTGGCGAGCGAGTTGGTGAGCGAGTTGGTGAGTTGGTGAGCGAGCGAGTTGGTGAGTTGGTGAGCGAGTTGGTGAGTTGGTGAGCGAGCGAGTTGGTGAGTTGGCGAGCCAGTTGGTGAGTTGGTGAGCGAGTTGGTGAGTTGGTGAGCGAGTTGGTGAGTTGGCGAGCGAGTTGGTGAGTTGGCGAGCGAGTTGGTGAGTTGGCGAGCGAGTTGGCGAGCGAGTTGGTGAGCGAGTTGGTGAGTGAGTTGGTGAGTTGGTGAGCGAGTTGGTGAGTTGGCGAGCGAGTTGGCGAGTTGGTGAGCCAGTTGGTGAGTTGGTGAGCGAGCGAGTTGGTGAGTTGGCGAGTTGGTGAGTTGGTGAGCGAGCGAGTTGGTGAGTTGGTGAGCGAGTTGGTGAGTTGGCGAGCGAGTTGGTGAGAGAGTTGGTGAGTTGGTGAGCGAGTTGGTGAGTTGGCGAGCGAGTTGGCGAGTTGGTGAGCCAGTTGGTGAGTTGGTGAGCGAGCGAGTTGGTGAGTTGGTGAGCGAGTTGGTGAGTTGGCGAGCGAGTTGGTGAGTTGGTGAGCGAGTTGGTGAGTTGGTGAGCGGGCGAGTTGGTGAGTTGGCGAGCGAGTTGGTGAGTTGGTGAGCGAGTTGGTGAGTTGGCGATCGAGTTGGTGAGTTGGCGATCGAGTTGGTGAGTTGGTGAGCGAGTTGGCGAGCGAGTTGGTGAGTTGGTGAGCGAGTTGGTGAGTTGGTGAGCGAGCGAGTTGGTGAGTTGGCGAGCCAGTTGGTGAGTTGGTGAGCGAGTTGGTGAGCGAGTTGGTGAGTTGGCGAGCGAGTTGGTGAGTTGGCGAGCGAGTTGGTGAGTTGGCGAGCGAGTTGGCGAGCGAGTTGGTGAGCGAGTTGGTGAGTGAGTTGGTGAGTTGGTGAGCGAGTTGGTGAGTGAGTTGGTGAGTTGGTGAGCGAGTTGGTGAGTTGGCGAGCGAGTTGGCGAGTTGGTGAGCCAGTTGGTGAGTTGGTGAGCGAGCGAGTTGGTGAGTTGGCGAGTTGGTGAGTTGGTGAGTTGGTGAGCGAGCGAGTTGGTGAGTTGGTGAGCGAGTTGGTGAGTTGGCGAGCGAGTTGGTGAGAGAGTTGGTGAGTTGGTGAGCGAGTTGGTGAGTTGGCGAGCGAGTTGGCGAGTTGGTGAGCCAGTTGGTGAGTTGGTGAGCGAGCGAGTTGGTGAGTTGGTGAGCGAGTTGGTGAGTTGGCGAACGAGTCGGCGAGTTGGTGAGCGAGTTGGCGAGCGAGTTGGTGAGTTGGTGAGCGAGTTGGTGAGTTGGTGAGCGAGCGAGTTGGTGAGTTGGCGAGCCAGTTGGTGAGTTGGTGAGCGAGTTGGTGAGTTGGTGAGCGAGCGAGCTGGTGAGTTGGTGAGCGAGTTGGTGAGTTGGCGAGCGAGTTGGTGAGTTGCTGAGCGAGCGAGTTGGTGAGTTGGTGAGCGAGTTGGTGAGTTGGTGAGCGAGTTGGTGAGTTGGTGAGCGAGTTGGTGAGTTGGTGAGCCAGTTGGTGAGTTGGTGAGCGAGCGAGTTGGTGAGTTGGTGAGCGAGCTGGTGAGTTGGCGAGCGAGTTGGTGAGTTGCTGAGCGAGCGAGTTGGTGAGTTGGTGAGTGAGTTGTTGAGTTGGTGAGCGAGTTGTTGAGTTGGTGAGCCAGTTGGTGAGTTGGCGAGCGAGTTGGTGAGTTGGTGAGTGAGTTGGTGAGTTGGTGAGTTGCTGAGCGAGCGAGTTGGTGAGTTGGTGAGTGAGTTGGTGAGTTGGTGAGTGAGTTGGTGAGTTGGTGAGCCAGTTGGTGAGCGAGTTGGTGAGTTGGTGAGCGAGTTGGTGAGTTGGTGAGCCAGTTGGTGAGTTGGCGAGCGAGTTGGTGAGTTGGCGAGCCAGTTGGTGAGTTGGTGAGCCAGTTGGTGAGTTGGTGAGCGAGTTGGTGAGTTGGTGAGCGAGCGCCTCACCACACGAGAAGGCTCTGGAAGGAGGAAGTGGGGTAGTGAGGGTGGAGGGGTTCCTGTCCGGTGATGGTTCCCAGCCACCAGGCGTCATCAATCAGAGCTCGGAAGCGGTCACCTGGGCAGGTGAGAGACACGGAGAGAGAGTGGTGAGTGAGTGGGTGAGTGGGTGAGTGAGTGGGTGGGTGGGTGAGTGAGTGAGTGAGTGGGTGGGTGAGTGGGTGAGTGGGTGAGTGAGTGAGTGAGTGGGTGGGTGGGTGATGGAATGAGTGAGTGAGTGAGTGGGTGAGTGAGTGGGTGGGTGAGTGGGTGAGTGGGTGAGTGAGTGAGTGAGTGGGTGAGTGGGTGAGTGGATGAGTGAGTGGGTGAGTGAGTGAGTGGGTGAGTGGGTGAGTGAGTGGGTGAGTGAGTGGGTGGATGAGTGGGTGGGTGAGTGGGTGAATGGGTGGATGAGTGGGTGGGTGGGTGAGTGAGTGAGTGAGTGGGTGAGTGAGTGGGTGAGTGGGTGAGTGAGTGGGTGAGTGAGTGGGTGGATGAGTGAGTGGGTGAGTGAGTGGGTGGGTGAGTGAGTGAGTGGGTGAGTGAGTGGGTCAGTGGGTGAGTGAGTGGGTGAGTGAGTGGGTGAGTGAGTGGGTGGATGAGTGGGTGGGTGAGTGAGTGGGTGGGTGAGTGAGTGAGTGAGTGAGTGGGTGAGTGAGTGGGTGAGTGGGTGAGTGAGTGGGTGAGTGGGTGAGTGAGTGGGTGGGTGCGTGGGTGAGTAGGTGAGTGGGTGGGTGGGTGGGTGATGGAATGAGTGAGTGGGTGGGTGAGTGAGTGGGTGAGTGAGTGAATGAGTGGTGAGTGAGTGGGTGAGTGGGTGGGTGAGTGAGTGGGTGAGTAGGTGAGTGAGTGGGTGAGTGAGTGAGTGGGTGAGTGGGTGAGTGAGTGGGTGGGTGAGTGGGTGAGTGGGTGAGTAGGTGAGTGGGTGAGTAGGTGAGTGAGTGGGTGAGTGAGTGAGTGGGTGAGTGAGTGAGTGGGTGAGTGAGTGAGTGGGTGGGTGAGTGGGTGAGTGGGTGAGTGAGTGGGTGAGTGGGTGAGTGGGTGAGTGGGTGGGTGAGTGAGTGGGTGAGTGAGTGGGTGAGTGAGTGGGTGAGTGGGTGAGTGGGTGAGTGGGTGGGTGAGTGAGTGGGTGGGTGGGTGAGTGGGTGGGTGAGTGAGTGGGTGAGTGAGTGGGTGAGTGAGTGGGTGAGTGAGTGGGTGAGTGGGTGAGTGGGTGAGTGGGTGGGTGAGTGAGTGAGTGGGTGGGTGAGTGGGTGGGTGAGTGGGTGAGTGAGTGGGTGGTGAGTGAGTAGGTGACTGAGTGAGTGTGTGGTGAGTGGGTGGGTGAGTGAGTGCCCCCCTCTCACTCTCACCAACCCCCCCCCTCTCGACCACCTTTGTCTCCCCCCCCCACCTCACCGATCCCCCAGTGACGTCTCTGCGCGTCCTCATGGCTCTGCCTGAGCACCATGAAGTCGATGACGTCGGGGACGTCGTGAAACCTGGGGAGACAAAGGTGGCTGGGAACGGGGGGGGCACGGGGGGGGCACGGGGGGGGGGAGGGACCCCCCAACTCCCATCCCCTCCATCTGGAAGGTTCTGTTGCTGCTGGGTGAGTGGGTGGGTGAGTGAGTGAGTGAGTGGGTGAGTGAGTGAGTGGGTGGGTGGGTGAGTGAGTGGGTGGGTGAGTGTGTGAGTGAGTGAGTGGGTGGGTGAGTGAGTGAGTGGGTGAGTGAGTGGGTGGGTGAGTGAGTGGGTGAGTGAGTGGGTGGTGAGTGGGTGGGTGAGTGAGTGAGTGGGTGAGTGAGTGAGTGGGTGAGTGAGTGAGTAGGTGAGAGAGTGAGTGGTGAGTGGGTGGGTGAGTGAGTGGGTGAGTGAGTGGTGAGTGAGTGAGTGGTGAGTGAGTGGTGAGTGGGTGAGTGAGTGAGTGGTGAGTGAGTGGTGAGTGGGTGAGTGAGTGGGTGAGTGAGTGAGTGAGTGGGTGAGTGGTGAGTGAGTGGGTGAGTGAGTGAGTGGTGAGTGGTGAGTGAGTGGTGAGTGAGTGGGTGAGTGAGTGAGTGGTGAGTGAGTGGTGAGTGAGTGGGTGAGTGAGTGACTGAGTGAGTGACTGAATGAGTGAGTGAGTAGGTGAGTGAGTGGGTGAGTGGGTGAGTGAGTGAGTGAGTGGGTGAGTGAGTGAGTGGGTGGGTGAGTGGGTGAGTGAGTAGGTGAGTGAGTGAGTAGGTGAGTGGGTGGGTGAGTGGGTGAGTGAGTGGTGAGTGAGTGGTGAGTGAGTGGGTGGGTGAGTGGGTGAGTGAGTGGGTGGGTGAGTGGGTGAGTGAGTGAGTGGGTGAGTGAGTGAGTGGGTGAGTGGTGAGTGGTGAGTGAATGAGTGAGTGGGTGGGTGAGTGGGTGAGTGAGTGAGTGGGTGAATGAGTGAGTGGGTGAGTGGTGAGTGAGTGGTGAGTGAGTGGTGAGTGAGTGGTGAGTGAGTGGTGAGTGGGTGAGTGAGTGGTGAGTGAGTGGTGAGTGAGTGGGTGAGTGAGTGACTGAGTGAGTGACTGAATGAGTGAGTGAGTAGGTGAGTGAGTGGGTGAGTGGGTGAGTGAGTGAGTGAGTGGGTGAGTGAGTGAGTGGGTGGGTGAGTGGGTGAGTGAGTAGGTGAGTGAGTGAGTAGGTGAGTGGGTGAATGAGTAGGTGAGTGGGTGAGTGGGTGAGTGAGTGGTGAGTGAGTGATGAGTGAGTGAGTGAGTGGGTGAGTGGTGAGTGAGTGAGTGAGTGGGTGAGTGAGTGGGTGGGTGGGTGAGTGAGTGAGGGGTGAGTGAGTGGTGAGTGAGTGGGTGGGTGGGTGAGTGAGTGAGTGGTGAGTGGGTGGGTGAGTGGGTGAGTGAGTGAGAGAGTGGGTGAGTGAGTGGGTGGTGAGTGGGTGAGTGGGTGAGTGAGTGTGTGAGTGGGTGAGTGAGTAGGTGAGTGAGTGAGTAGGTGAGTGGGTGAATGAGTAGGTGAGTGGGTGAGTGAGTGAGTGAGTGGGTGAGTGGGTGAGTGAGTAGGTGAGTGAGTGAGTGGGTGGGTGAGTGGGTGATTGAGTGAGTGAGTGGGTGAGTGAGTGGGTGATTGAGTGGGTGAGTGAGTGAGTGAGTGAGTGGGTGAGTGAGTGGGTGAGTGAGTGGGTGAGTGAGTGAGTGAGTGGGTGAGTGAGTGGTGAGTGAGTGGTGAGTGGGTGAGTGAGTGGTGAGTGAGTGGTGAGTGAGTGGGTGAGTGAGTGACTGAGTGACTGAATGAGTGAGTGAGTAGGTGAGTGAGTGGGTGAGTGGGTGAGTGAGTGGGTGAGTGAGTGAGTGGGTGGTGAGTGAGTGGTGAGTGAGTGGTGAGTGAGTGGTGAGTGAGTGGTGAGTGGGTGAGTGAGTGGGTGGGTGGGTGAGTGAGTGGGTGGGTGAGTGAGTGGGTGAGTGAGTGGGTGAGTGAGTGAGTGAGTGGGTGGGTGAGTGAGTGGGTGAGTGAGTGGGTGAGTAGGTGGGTGGGTGGGTAAGTGAGTGGGTGAGTGAGTGGTGAGTGAGTGATGAGTGAGTGGTGAGTGAGTGGGTGAGTGAGTGGTGAGTGAGTGGTGAGTGTGTGAGTGGGTGAGTGAGTGAGTGAGTGGGTGGGTGGGTGAGTGAGTGAGTGGGTGAGTGACGGTGGTGAGTGTGTGGTGAGTGAGTGGTGAGTGAGTCAGTGAGTGGTGAGTGGTGAGTGAGTGGTGAGTGAGTGGTGAGTGAGTGGGTGAGTGGTGAGTAAGTGGGTGAGTGGGTGAGTGAGTGGTGAGTGAGTGGGTGAGTGAGTGAGTGAGTGAATGGGTGAGTGGGTGAGTGGGTGAGTGAGTGGTGAGTGAGTGGGTGAGTGAGTGAGTGAGTGAATGGGTGAGTGGGTGAGTGGGTGAGTGAGTGGGTGGGTGAGTGAGTGAGTGGGTGAGTGAGTAGGTGAGTAGGTGGGTGAGTGGGTGAGTGAGTGAGTGGGTGAGTGAGTGGGTGAGTGAGTGGTGAGTGAGTGGTGAGTGGGTGGTGAGTGAGTGGTGAGTGAGTGGTGAGTACTTGAGAGAGAAGGAGTCTCCCGACTCCAGCAGGAGGAGTTTCACGCAGCAGAGGGTGGGCGGTCCAACCTCATAGCGCAACCCCATCACCCTCACCAGCTCCTCACCCTGCACTCACCACCACACTCACCACTGTCACTCACCCACTCACTCACCCACTCACCCACTCACTCATTCACTCACTCACCCACCCACCCACTCACCCACCCACTCACTCACCCACTCACTCACCCACTCAGTCACTAACCCACTCACTCACACACTCACCCATCACCCTCACCAGCTCCTCACCCTGCACTCACCACACACTCACCCATCACCCTCACCAGCTCCTCACCCTGCACCACCACACACTCACCCATCACCCTCACCAGCTCCTCACCCTGCACTCACCACACACTCACCCATCACCCTCACCAGCTCCTCACCCTGCACTCACCACCACACTCACCACCGTCACTCACACACTCACTCACTCACTCACCCATCACCCTCACCAGCTCCTCACCCTGCACTCACCACCACACTCACCACCATCACCCTCACCAGCTCCTCACCCTGCACTCACCACCACACTCACCACCATCACCCTCACCAGCTCCTCACCCTGCACTCACCACACTCACCACCGTCACTCACCACCGTCACTCACCCACTCACCCACCCACCCACTCACTCACTCACCCATCACCCTCACCAGCTCCTCACCCTGCACTCACCACCACACTCACCACCGTCACTCACCCACTCACCCACCCACTCAGCCACACACTCACCCACTCACCCACTCACTCACACACTCACACACTCACTCACCACTCACCCACTCACTCACCCACTCACTCACTCACCACTCACTCACTCACCCATCACCCTCACCAGCTCCTCACCCTGCACTCACCACCACACTCACCACCATCACCCTCACCAGCTCCTCACCCTGCACTCACCACCACACACTCACCACTGTCACTCACCCATCACCCTCACCAGCTCCTCACCCTGCACCACCACACACTCACCACCATCACTCACCCACACACTCACCCATCACCCTCACCAGCTCCTCACCCTGCACTCACCACCACACTCACCACCGTCACTCACCCACACACTCACTCACACACTCACACACTCACCCACACACTCACCCATCACCCTCACCAGCTCCTCACCCTGCACTCACCACCACACTCACCACCGTCACTCACCCACTCACTCACACACTCACCCATCACCCTCACCAGCTCCTCACCCTGCACTCACCACCACACACTCACCACTGTCACTCACCCATCACCCTCACCAGCTCCTCACCCTGCACTCACCACCACACTCACCACCGTCACTCACCCATCACCCTCACCAGCTCCTCACCCTGCACTCACCACCACACACTCACCACTGTCACTCACCCACACACTCACTCACACACTCACCCATCACCCTCACCAGCTCCTCACCCTGCACTCACCACCACACTCACCACCGTCACTCACCCATCACCCTCACCAGCTCCTCACCCTGCACTCACCACCACACTCACCACCGTCACTCACCCATCACCCTCACCAGCTCCTCACCCTGCACTCACCACCACACACTCACCACTGTCACTCACCCACACACTCACTCACACACTCACCCATCACCCTCACCAGCTCCTCACCCTGCACTCACCACACTCACCACCATCACTCACCCACACACTCACTCACCACACACTCACCCATCACCCTCACCAGCTCCTCACCCTGCACTCACCACCACACTCACCACTGTCACTCACCCACTCACTCACCCACTCACTCACCCACTCACCCACCCACCCACCCACTCACTCACCCACTCACACACTCACCCATCACCCTCACCAGCTCCTCACCCTGCACTCACCACCACACTCACCACCGTCACTCACCCATCACCCTCACCAGCTCCTCACCCTGCACCACCACACACTCACCCATCACCCTCACCAGCTCCTCACCCTGCACTCACCACCACACTCACCACCGTCACTCACCCACTCACTCACCCACACACTCACCCATCACCCTCACCAGCTCCTCACCCTGCACTCACCACCACACTCACCACCGTCACTCACCCACTCACTCACCCACACACTCACCCATCACCCTCACCAGCTCCTCACCCTGCACTCACCACTACACTCACCACTGTCACTCACCCACTCACTCACCCACTCACCCATCACCCTCACCAGCTCCTCACCCTGCACTCACCACCACACTCACCACTGTCACTCACCCACACACTCACCCATCACCCTCACCAGCTCCTCACCCTGCACTCACCACCACACTCACCACCATCACTCACCCACACACTCACCCATCACCCTCACCAGCTCCTCACCCTGCACTCACCACCACACTCACCACTGTCACTCACCCACTCACTCACACACTCACCCATCACCCTCACCAGCTCCTCACCCTGCACTCACCACCACACTCACCACCGTCACTCACCCACTCACTCACCAGCTCCTCACCCTGCACTCACCACACACTCACCACCGTCACTCACCCATCACCCTCACCAGCTCCTCACCCTGCACTCACCACCACACACTCACCCATCACCCTCACCAGCTCCTCACCCTGCACTCACCACCACACTCACCACCGTCACTCACCCACACACTCACCCATCACCCTCACCAGCTCCTCACCCTGCACTCACCACCACACTCACCACCGTCACTCACCCACACACTCACTCACACACTCACACACTCACCCACACACTCACCCATCACCCTCACCAGCTCCTCACCCTGCACCACCACACTCACCACTGTCACTCACCCACTCACTCACCACCGTCACTCACCACCGTCACTCACCCACTCACTCACACACTCACCCATCACCCTCACCAGCTCCTCACCCTGCACTCACCACCACACTCACCACCGTCACTCACCCATCACCCTCACCAGCTCCTCACCCTGCACTCACCACCACACTCACCACCGTCACTCACCCACTCACTCACCCACTCACCCACTCACTCAGCCACACACTCACCCATCACCCTCACCAGCTCCTCACCCTGCACTCACCACCACACTCACCACTGTCACTCACCCACTCACTCACACACTCACTCACCCACTCACTCACTCACCCACTCACTCACACACTCACCCATCACCCTCACCAGCTCCTCACCCTGCACTCACCACCACACTCACCACTGTCACTCACCCACCCACCCACCCACTCACTCACTCACCCACTCACTCACCCACTCAGTCACTAACCCACTCACTCACTCACCCACTCACACACTCACCCATCACCCTCACCAGCTCCTCACCCTGCACTCACCACACTCACCACTGTCACTCACCCACTCACTCACACACTCACTCACCCACTCACTCACTCACCCACTCACTCACACACTCACCCATCACCCTCACCAGCTCCTCACCCTGCACTCACCACACTCACCACTGTCACTCACCCACTCACTCACACACTCACTCACCCACTCACTCACTCACCCACTCACTCACACACTCACCCATCACCCTCACCAGCTCCTCACCCTGCACTCACCACCACACTCACCACTGTCACTCACCCACCCACCCACCCACTCACTCACTCACCCACTCACTCACCCACTCAGTCACTAACCCACTCACTCACTCACCCACTCACACACTCACCCACTCACACACTCACCCATCACCCTCACCAGCTCCTCACCCTGCACTCACCACACTCACCACTGTCACTCACCCACTCACTCACACACTCACTCACCCACTCACTCACTCACCCACTCACTCACACACTCACCCATCACCCTCACCAGCTCCTCACCCTGCACTCACCACCACACTCACCACTGTCACTCACCCACCCACCCACCCACTCACTCACTCACCCACTCACTCACCCACTCAGTCACTAACCCACTCACTCACTCACCCACTCACACACTCACCCATCACCCTCACCAGCTCCTCACCCTGCACTCACCACACTCACCACTGTCACTCACCCACTCACTCACACACTCACTCACCCACTCACTCACTCACCCACTCACTCACACACTCACCCATCACCCTCACCAGCTCCTCACCCTGCACTCACCACCACACTCACCACTGTCACTCACCACCGTCACTCACTCACTCACCCACTCACTCACCCACTCACCCACCCACCCACCCACTCACCCACTCACTCACCCACCCACCCACTCACTCACCCATCACCCTCACCAGCTCCTCACCCTGCACTCACCACACACTCACCCATCACCCTCACCAGCTCCTCACCCTGCACTCACCACACACTCACCCATCACCCTCACCAGCTCCTCACCCTGCACTCACCACACACTCACCCATCACCCTCACCAGCTCCTCACCCTGCACTCACCACACACTCACCCATCACCCTCACCAGCTCCTCACCCTGCACTCACCACCACACTCACCACCGTCACTCACACACACACCCACTCACTCACTCACCCACTCACTCACTCACCCACTCACTCACACACTCACCCATCACCCTCACCAGCTCCTCACCCTGCACTCACCACCACACTCACCACTGTCACTCACCCACCCACCCACCCACTCACTCACTCACCCACTCACTCACCCACTCAGTCACTAACCCACTCACTCACTCACCCACTCACACACTCACCCATCACCCTCACCAGCTCCTCACCCTGCACTCACCACCACACTCACCACTGTCACTCACCACCGTCACTCACTCACTCACCCACTCACTCACCCACTCACCCACCCACCCACCCACTCACCCACTCACTCACCCACCCACCCACTCACTCACCCATCACCCTCACCAGCTCCTCACCCTGCACTCACCACACACTCACCCATCACCCTCACCAGCTCCTCACCCTGCACTCACCACACACTCACCCATCACCCTCACCAGCTCCTCACCCTGCACTCACCACACACTCACCCATCACCCTCACCAGCTCCTCACCCTGCACTCACCACACACTCACCCATCACCCTCACCAGCTCCTCACCCTGCACTCACCACACTCACCCATCACCCTCACCAGCTCCTCACCCTGCACTAACCACACACTCACCCATCACCCTCACCAGCTCCTCACCCTGCACTCACCACACACTCACCCATCACCCTCACCAGCTCCTCACCCTGCACTCACCACCACACTCACCACCGTCACTCACCCACACACTCACCCATCACCCTCACCAGATCCTCACCCTGCACCACCACACACTCACCCATCACCCTCACCAGCTCCTCACCCTGCACTCACCACCACACACTCACCCATCACCCTCACCAGCTCCTCACCCTGCACCACCACACACTCACCCATCACCCTCACCAGCTCCTCACCCTGCACTCACCACCACACACTCACCCATCACCCTCACCAGCTCCTCACCCTGCACTCACCACCACACTCACCACTGTCACTCACCCACTCACTCACTCACACACTCACCACCGTCACTCACCCATCACCCTCACCAGCTCCTCACCCTGCACTCACCACCACACTCACCACCGTCACTCACCCACTCACTCAACCACTCACTCACTCACACACTCACCCATCACCCTCACCAGCTCCTCACCCTGCACTCACCACACACTCACCACTGTCACTCACCCACACACTCACCCACTCACTCACCACTCACTCACTCACCCATCACCCTCACCAGCTCCTCACCCTGCACTCACCACACACTCACCACTGTCACTCACCCACACACTCACCCACTCACTCACCACTCACTCACTCACCCATCACCCTCACCAGCTCCTCACCCTGCACTCACCACACACTCACCACTGTCACTCACCCACACACTCACCCACTCACTCACCACTCACTCACTCACCCATCACCCTCACCAGCTCCTCACCCTGCACTCACCACACACTCACCACTGTCACTCACCCACACACTCACCCACTCACTCACCACTCACTCACTCACCCATCACCCTCACCAGCTCCTCACCCTGCACTCACCACACACTCACCACTGTCACTCACCCACACACTCACCCACTCACTCACCACTCACTCACTCACCCATCACCCTCACCAGCTCCTCACCCTGCACTCACCACACACTCACCACTGTCACTCACCCACACACTCACCCACTCACTCACCACTCACTCACTCACCCATCACCCTCACCAGCTCCTCACCCTGCACTCACCACACACTCACCACTGTCACTCACCCACACACTCACCCACTCACTCACCACTCACTCACTCACCCATCACCCTCACCAGCTCCTCACCCTGCACTCACCACACACTCACCACTGTCACTCACCCACACACTCACCCACTCACTCACCACTCACTCACTCACCCATCACCCTCACCAGCTCCTCACCCTGCACTCACCACACACTCACCACTGTCACTCACCCACACACCCACTCACTCACCACTCACTCACTCACCCATCACCCTCACCAGCTCCTCACCCTGCACTCACCACACACTCACCACTGTCACTCACCCACACACTCACCCACTCACTCACCACTCACTCACTCACCCATCACCCTCACCAGCTCCTCACCCTGCACTCACCACACACTCACCACTGTCACTCACCCACACACTCACCCACTCACTCACCACTCACTCACTCACCCATCACCCTCACCAGCTCCTCACCCTGCACTCACCACACACTCACCACTGTCACTCACCCACACACTCACCCACTCACTCACCACTCACTCACTCACTCACCCATCACCCTCACCAGCTCCTCACCCTGCACCACCACACACTCACCACCACACACTCACCCATCACCCTCACCAGCTCCTCACCCTGCACTCACCACCACACTCACCACCATCACCCTCACCAGCTCCTCACCCTGCACTCACCACACACTCACCACCATCACCCTCACCAGCTCCTCACCCTGCACTCACCACCACACTCACCACCATCACCCTCACCAGCTCCTCACCCTGCACTCACCACACACTCACCACCATCACCCTCACCAGCTCCTCACCCTGCACTCACCACCACACTCACCACTGTCACTCACCCACACACTCACCACCGTCACTCACCCATCACCCTCACCAGCTCCTCACCCTGCACTCACCACCACACTCACCACTGTCACTCACCCACACACTCACCACCGTCACTCACCCATCACCCTCACCAGCTCCTCACCCTGCACTCACCACCACACTCACCACTGTCACTCACCCACACACTCACCACCGTCACTCACCCATCACCCTCACCAGCTCCTCACCCTGCACTCACCACCACACTCACCACTGTCACTCACCCACACACTCACCACCGTCACTCACCCATCACCCTCACCAGCTCCTCACCCTGCACTCACCACCACACTCACCACTGTCACTCACCCACACACTCACCACCGTCACTCACCCATCACCCTCACCAGCTCCTCACCCTGCACTCACCACCACACTCACCACTGTCACTCACCCACACACTCACCACCGTCACTCACCCATCACCCTCACCAGCTCCTCACCCTGCACTCACCACACACTCACCACACACTCATCACCGTCACTCACCCATCACCCTCACCAGCTCCTCACCCTGCACCACCACACACTCACCACCGTCACTCACCCACCCACTCACTCACCCACCCACCCACTCACTCACTCACCCACTCACTCACTCACTCACCCACTCACTCACCCACTCACTCACTCACTCACCCACTCACTCACTCACTCACCACTCACTCACTCACTCACCCACCCACTCACCCACTCACTCACACACTCACTCACTCACTCACCCACTCACTCACTCACTCACCCACTCACTCACTCACTCACCACTCACTCACTCACCCACCCACTCACCCACTCACTCACACACTCACTCACTCACTCACCCACTCACTCACTCACTCACCCACTCACTCACTCACCCACTCACCCACCCACTCACCCACCCACCCACTCACTCACTCACCACCGTCACTCACCCATCACCCTCACCAGCTCCTCACCCTGCACTCACCACACACTCACCACTGTCACTCACCACCGTCACTCACCCATCACCCTCACCAGCTCCTCACCCTGCACCACCACACACTCACCACCGTCACTCACCCACCCACTCACTCACCCACCCACCCACTCACTCACTCACCCACTCACTCACCCACTCACTCACTCACTCACCCACTCACTCACTCACTCACCACTCACTCACTCACTCACCCACCTACTCACCCACTCACTCACCCACTCACTCACTCACTCACCCACTCACTCACTCACTCACCCACTCACCCACCCACTCACCCACCCACCCACTCACTCACTCACCACCGTCACTCACCCATCACCCTCACCAGCTCCTCACCCTGCACTCACCACACACTCACCACTGTCACTCACCACCGTCACTCACCCATCACCCTCACCAGCTCCTCACCCTGCACCACCACACACTCACCACCGTCACTCACCCACCCACTCACTCACCCACCCACCCACTCACTCACTCACTCACCCACTCACTCACCCACTCACTCACTCACTCACCCACTCACTCACCCACCCACCCACTCACTCACTCACTCACCCACCCACTCACCCACTCACTCACACACTCACTCACTCACTCACCCACTCACTCACTCACTCACCCACTCACTCACTCACTCACCCACTCACCCACCCACTCACCCACCCACCCACTCACTCACTCACCACCGTCACTCACCCATCACCCTCACCAGCTCCTCACCCTGCACTCACCACCACACTCACCACTGTCACTCACCCACACACTCACCACCGTCACTCACCCATCACCCTCACCAGCTCCTCACCCTGCACCACCACACTCACCACACACTCACCACCGTCACTCACCCATCACCCTCACCAGCTCCTCACCCTGCACTCACCACACACTCACCACACACTCACCACCGTCACTCACCCATCACCCTCACCACCACACACTCACCACCGTCACTCACCCACCCACTCACTCACCCACCCACCCACTCACTCACTCACCCACTCACTCACTCACCACCGTCACTCACCCATCACCCTCACCAGCTCCTCACCCTGCACCACCACACACTCACCACCGTCACTCACCCACCCACTCACTCACCCACCCACCCACTCACTCACTCACCCACTCACTCACCCACTCACTCACTCACTCACCCACTCACTCACCCACCCACTCACTCACTCACTCACCCACCCACTCACCCACTCACTCACACACTCACTCACTCACTCACCCACTCACTCACTCACTCACCCACTCACTCACTCACTCACCCACTCACCCACCCACTCACCCACCCACCCACCCACTCACTCACTTACCACCGTCACTCACCCATCACCCTCACCAGCTCCTCACCCTGCACTCACCACCACACTCACCACTGTCACTCACCCACACACTCACCACCGTCACTCACCCATCACCCTCACCAGCTCCTCACCCTGCACCACCACACTCACCACACACTCACCACCGTCACTCACCCATCACCCTCACCAGCTCCTCACCCTGCACTCACCACACACTCACCACACACTCACCACCGTCACTCACCCATCACCCTCACCAGCTCCTCACCCTGCACCACCACACACTCACCACCGTCACTCACCCACCCACTCACTCACCCACCCACCCACTCACTCACTCACCCACTCACTCACCCACTCACTCACTCACTCACCCACTCACTCACTCACCACTCACTCACTCACTCACCCACCCACTCACCCACTCACTCACACACTCACTCACTCACTCACCCACTCACTCACTCACTCACCCACTCACTCACTCACTCACCACTCACTCACTCACTCACCCACCCACTCACCCACTCACTCACACACTCACTCACTCACTCACCCACTCACTCACTCACTCACCCACTCACTCACTCACTCACCCACTCACCCACCCACCCACTCACCCACCCACCCACTCACTCACCACCGTCACTCACCCATCACCCTCACCAGCTCCTCACCCTGCACCACCACACACTCACCACCGTCACTCACCCACCCACTCACTCACCCACCCACCCACTCACTCACTCACTCACCCACTCACTCACCCACTCACTCACTCACTCACCCACTCACTCACTCACTCACCACTCACTCACTCACTCACCCACCCACTCACCCACTCACTCACTCACTCACCACTCACTCACTCACTCACCCACCCACTCACCCACTCACTCACACACTCACACACTCACTCACTCACTCACCCACCCACTCACTCACTCACTCACCCACTCACTCACCCACTCACTCACTCACTCACCCACTCACTCACTCACTCACCCACTCACTCACCCACTCACTCACTCACTCACCCACTCACTCACTCACTCACCACTCACTCACTCACTCACCCACCCACTCACCCACTCACTCACACACTCACACACTCACTCACTCACTCACCCACTCACCACTCACTCACCACTCACTCACCCATCACCCTCACCAGCTCCTCACCCTGCACTCACCACCACACTCACCACCGTCACTCACCCATCACCCTCACCAGCTCCTCACCCTGCACTCACCACACACTCACCACTGTCACTCACCACCGTCACTCACCTACCCACACACTCACCCACACACTCACTCACACACTCACCCATCACCCTCACCAGCTCCTCACCCTGCACCACCACACACTCACCCATCACCCTCACCAGCTCCTCACCCTGCACTCACCACCACACACTCACCCATCACCCTCACCAGCTCCTCACCCTGCACTCACCACCACACTCACCACCGTCACTCACCCACACACTCACTCACCCACCCACTCAGTCACTAACCCACTCACTCACTCAGACACTCACCCATCACCCTCACCAGCTCCTCACCCTGCACTCACCACCACACACTCACCACCGTCACTCACCCATCACCCTCACCAGCTCCTCACCCTGCACCACCACACACTCACCACCGTCACTCACCCACTCACTCACTCACTCACACACTCACCCATCACCCTCACCAGCTCCTCACCCTGCACCACCACACACTCACCACCGTCACTCACCACCGTCACTCACCACCATCACTCACCCACTCACTCACACACTCACTCACCCACTCACCCACCCACTCACTCACTCACCCCCCCACCCACCCACTCCCCCACCCACTCACCCACTCACTCACTCACCCACCCACTCACTCACCCACTCACCCACTCACTCACTCACCCACTCACTCGCCCACCCACTCACCCACCCACCCACTCACCCACCCACTCACCCACACACTCACCCACTCACTCACCCACACACTCACACACTCACCCATCACCCTCACCAGCTCCTCACCCTGCACCACCACACACTCACCCATCACCCTCACCAGCTCCTCACCCTGCACCACCACACACTCACCACCGTCACTCACTCACACACTCACCCATCACCCTCACCAGCTCCTCACCCTGCACTCACCACACACTCACCACTGTCACTCACCACCGTCACTCACCCATCACCCTCACCAGCTCCTCACCCTGCACCACCACACACTCACCACCGTCACTCACCCACACACTCACTCACCCACCCACCCACTCACTCACTCACCCACTCACTCACCCACTCACTCACTCACTCACCCACTCACTCACTCACTCACCACTCACTCACTCACTCACCCACTCACTCACCCACCCACTCACTCACCCACCCACTCACCTACTCACCCACTCACCACCACACACTCACCCATCACCCTCACCAGCTCCTCACCCTGCACCACCACACACTCACCACTGTCACTCACCCATCACCCTCACCAGCTCCTCACCCTGCACCACCACACACTCACCACCGTCACTCACCACCGTCACTCACCCACACACTCACTCACCCACACACCCACTCACCCACACACTCACCCACTCACTCACTCACCCACTCATTCACTCACTCACCCACACACTCACCCATCACCCTCACCAGCTCCTCACCCTGCACCACCACACACTCACCACCGTCACTCACCACCGTCACTCACCACCGTCACTCACCCACTCACCCACTCACCCACCCACTCACTCACTCACCCACTCACTCACCCACTCACTCACTCACCCACTCACCCACACACTCACCCATCACCCTCACCAGCTCCTCACCCTGCACCACACACTCACCACCGTCACTCACCACCGTCACTCACCCACACACTCACCCACCCACTCACTCACTCACTCACCCATCACCCTCACCCACTCACCCACCCACTCACTCACTCACCACCGTCACTCACCCACTCACTCACCCACTCACTCACCCACACCCTCACCAGCTCCTCACCCTGCACCACACACTCACCACCGTCACTCACCCACTCACTCACCCACTCACTCACCCACTCACTCACCCTGCACCACACACTCACCACCGTCACTCACCACCGTCACTCACCACTCACACACTCACCACCGTCACTCACCACCGTCACTCACCACCGTCACTCACCACCGTCACTCACCACCGTCACTCACCCACACACTCACCCACCCACTCACTCACTCACCACTGTCACTCACCCACTCACTCACTCACTCACACACTCACCCACACCCTCACCAGCTCCTCACCCTGCACCACACACTCACCACCGTCACTCACCACCGTCACTCACCCACTCACCCACTCACTCACCCACACACTCACCACCGTCACTCACCACCGTCACTCACCCACTCACTCACTCACCCACTCACCCACCCACTCACTCACCCACCCACTCACTCACTCACTCACCCACCCACTCACTCACTCACCCACTCATTCACCTACCCACTCACTCACTCACCCACCACTCACTCACTCACTCACCCACCTACTCACTCAGCCACCCACCCACTCACCCACTCACCCACACACTCACCACCGTCACTCACCACCGTCACTCACCACCGTCACTCACCACCGTCACTCACCCACACACTCACCCACCCACTCACTCACTCACCCACTAACACTCACCACCGTCACTCACCCACCCACTCACTCACACACTCACCCATCACCCTCACCAGCTCCTCACCCTGCACCACCACACACTCACCACCGTCACTCACCACCGTCACTCACCACCGTCACTCACCCACACACTCACCCATCCACTCACTCACTCACTTACTCAATCACTCACTCACCCACTCACTCACCCACTCACTCACCCACTCACTCCCCCACCCACCCACTCACCCACTCGCCCACTCACTCACCCACTCGCTCACTCAGTCACCCACTCAGTCACTCACTCACTCACCCACTCACTCACTCACCCACTCACCCACTCACTCCCCCACCCACCCACTCACCCACTCGCCCACTCACTCACCCACTCACTCACTCAGTCACCCACTCAGTCACTCACTCACTCACCCACTCACTCACTCACCACCCACCCACTCACTCACTCACCCACTCACTCACCCACTCACCCACCCACCCACTCACTCACCCACTCACCCACCCACTCACTCACCCACTCACTCACTCACTCACCCACCCACCCACTCACTCACTCACTCACTCACCCACTCACTCACTCACCCACTCACTCACCCACTCACTCACCCACCCACCCACTCACTCACCCACTCACCCACCCACTCACCCACTCACTCACTCACTCACCCACCCACCCACTCACTCACTCACTCACCCACTCACTCACTCACCCACTCACTCACACACTCACTCACTCACTCACACACTCACCCACTCACTCACTCACCCACTCACTCACCCCACTCACTCACTCACCCACTCACTCACTCACTCACCCACCCACCCACTCACTCACTCACCCACTCACCCACTAACTCACTCACCCACCCACTCACTCACTCACCCACCCACCCACTCACTCACTCACTCACCCACTCACTCACTCACCCACTCACCCACTAACTCACTCACCCACCTCCCCACCCACCCCCCCACCCACCCACTCCCCCACTCACCCACCCACCCACCCAAACACTCCCCCACACTCACCCACCCACCCACCCCCCCACTCACCCACCCACTCACTCACTCACCTACCCACTCACTCACTCACTCACCCACTCACCCACTCACTCCCCCACTCACTCACTCACCCACCCCCTCACTCACCCACCCACTCACTCACTCACCCACTCACTCACCCACCCACTCACTCACTCACCCACTCACCCACCCACCCACCAAACACTCCCCCACCCACCCACTCACCCACCCCCCCACCCACCCACCCACTCACTCACCCACCCACTCACTCACTCACTCACCCACCCACTCACTCACTCTCTCACCCACCCACCCACTTACTCACTCACCCCCCCACCCACCCACCCACCCACTCCCCCACCCACTCACTCACTCACCCACCCACCCACCCACTCACCCACCCACCCACCCACCCACCCACCCCCCCACTCACCCCCCCACTCACCCACTCACCCACCCCCCCACCCACCCACTCACCCCCCCACTCCCCCACCCACCCACTCACCCCCCCACTCACCCACCCACCCACTCACCCACTCACTCACTCACCCACCCACCCACTCACTCCCCCACCCACTCACTCCCCCACCCACTCACCCACCCACCCACCCACTCACTCACCCACTCACCCACTCACTCACTCACACACTCACTCAGTCACTAACCCACTCACTCACCCACTCACCCCCCCACCCACCCACTCACCCCCCCACCCCCCCACCCACCCACCCACCCACTCACCCACCCACTCACCCGCAGGGCGAGTCGTCTCCACGGGGTGTGACGAGTGTCCACCCCGTAGGTCCGCTGACGCTTGGCTGCCTGCAGGTAGAGCTCATGGCCCTGCCTGCAGTACACCACCTGGGGTGGGTGAGCGACACGCGTTGCCCCGGGTTACCACGCGTTGCCCCGGGTTACCACGCGTTGCCCCGGGTTACCACGCGTTGCCCCGGGTTACCACGCAACAACATGAACAAACACCACCACCAGCACCATCACCACCACCGCCACCACCATCGCCACAATGTCTACAAATAACAACAATCAAGCAGAAGACACTCACACGCATAGGGTGAGTCACCCACTCACTCACTTACTCACTCACTCAGTCACTCACCCACTCAGTCACCCACTCACTCACCCACCCACTCACTCACTTACTCACTCACTCACTCACCCACCCACTCACTCACTCACCCACTCACTCACTCACCTACTCACTAACCCACTCACTCACTCACCCACTCACTCACCCACTCACTCACCCACTCACTCACCCACCCACACACTCACTTACTCACCCACTCACTCACCCACTCACTCACCCACTCACCCACTCCCTCACTCACTCACTCACCCACCCACTTACTCAACCACTTACTCACTCACCCACTCACTCACTCACCCACTCACTCACCCACCCACCCAGTCACTCACTTACCCACTCACCCACCCACTCACCCACTCACTCACCCACAGGGCGACTCATACAGAGAGAGAGACAGAGAGAGATGGACGACTCACACAGACAGAGACAGATGGACGACTCACACAGAGAGACAGAGAGAGATGGACGACTCACACAGAGAGAGACAGAGAGAGATGGACGATTCACACAGAGAGAGAGAGATGGACGACTCACACAGAGAGAGACAGAGAGAGATGGACGACTCACACAGAGAGAGAGACAGAGAGAGATGGACGATTCACACAGAGAGAAAGATGGACGACTCACACAGAGAGAGACAGAGAGATGGACGACTCACACAGAGAGAGATGGACGACTCACACAGAGAGACAGAGAGAGATGGACGACTCACACAGAGAGACAGAGAGAGATGGACGACTCACACAGAGAGAGATGGACGACTCACACAGAGAGAGAGATGGACGACTCACACAGAGAGAGACAGAGAGAGATGGACGACTCACACAGAGAGACAGAGAGAGATGGACGACTCACACAGAGAGACAGAGAGAGATGGACGACTCACACAGAGAGAGATGGACGACTCACACAGAGAGACAGAGAGAGATGGACGACTCACACAGAGAGAGAGACAGAGAGAGATGGACGACTCACACAGAGAGATGGACGACTCACACAGAGAAAGAGACAGAGAGAGATGGACGACTCACATAGAGAGAGACAGAGAGAGATGGACGACTCACACACAGAGAGACAGATGGACGACTCACACACAGAGAGACAGATGGACGACTCACACAGAGAGAGACAGAGAGATGGACGACTCACACACAGAGAGAGACAGAGAGAGATGGACGACTCACACAGAGAGACAGAGAGATGGACGACTCTCACAGAGAGAGAGACAGAGAGATGGACGACTCACACAGAGAGATGGACGACTCACACAGAGAAAGAGACAGAGAGAGATGGACGACTCACATAGAGAGAGACAGAGAGAGACGGACGACTCACACACAGAGAGACAGATGGACGACTCACACACAGAGAGACAGATGGACGACTCACACAGAGAGAGACAGAGAGAGATGGACGACTCACACACAGAGAGAGACAGAGAGAGATGGACGACTCACACAGAGAGAGACAGAGAGATGGACGACTCTCACAGAGAGAGACAGAGAGAGATGGACGACTCTCACAGAGAGAGACAGAGAGAGATGGACGACTCACACAGAGAGATACAGAGAGAGATGGACGACTCACACAGAGAAAGAGACAGAGAGAGATGGACGACTCACACACAGAGAGACAGATGGACGACTCACACAGAGAGAGAGAGATGGACGACTCACACAGAGAGAGAGAGATGGACGACTCACACAGAGAGACAGAGAGAGATGGATGACTCACACCCAGAGAGAGACAGAGAGAGATGGACGACTCACACACAGAGAGAGACAGAGAGAGATGGACGACTCACACACAGAGAGAGACAGAGAGAGATGGACGACTCACACAGAGAGACAGAGAGAGATGGACGACTCACAGAGAGAGAGACAGAGAGAGATGGACGGCGCACACAGAGAGAGACAGAGAGAGATGGACGACTCACACACAGAGAGAGAGACACAGAGAGATGGACGACTCACACAGAGAGAGAGACAGAGAGAGATGGACGACTCACACAGAGAGAGATGGACGACTCACACAGAGAGAGACAGAGATGGACGACTCACACAGAGAGAGACAGAGAGAGATGGACGACTCACACAGAGAGACAGAGAGAGATGGACGACTCACACAGAGAGAGACAGAGAGATGGACGACTCACACAGAGGAGAGAGATGGACGACTCACACAGAGAGACAGAGAGAGATGGACGACTCACACAGAGAGAGATGGACGACTCACACAGAGAGAGAGACAGAGAGAGATGGACGACTCACACAGAGAGAGACAGAGAGAGATGGACGACTCACACAGAGAGAGACAGAGAGAGATGGACGACTCACACAGAGAGAGAGACAGAGAGAGATGGACGACTAACACAGAGAGAGACAGAGAGATGGACGACTCACACAGAGAGAGACAGAGAGATGGACGACTCACACAGAGAGAGAGACAGAGAGAGGTGGACGACTCACTCACAGAGAGAGACGGACGACTCACACAGAGAGAGATGGACGACTCACACAGAGAGAGACAGAGAGATGGACGACTCACACAGAGAGAGACAGAGAGAGATGGACGACTCACACACAGAGAGAGACAGAGAGAGATGGACGACTCACACAGAGAGAGACAGAGAGATGGACGACTCACACAGAGAGACAGAGAGAGATGGACGACTCACACAGAGAGACAGAGAGAGATGGACGACTCACACAGAGAGAGATGGACGACTCACACAGAGAGAGAGACAGAGAGAGATGGACGACTCACACAGAGAGAGACAGAGAGAGATGGACGACTCACACAGAGAGAGACAGAGAGAGATGGACGACTCACACAGAGAGAGAGACAGAGAGAGATGGACGACTAACACAGAGAGAGACAGAGAGATGGACGACTCACACAGAGAGAGACAGAGAGATGGACGACTCACACAGAGAGAGAGACAGAGAGAGGTGGACGACTCACTCACAGAGAGAGACAGAGAGAGATGGACGACTCACACAGAGAGAGATGGACGACTCACACACAGAGAGAGACAGAGAGAGATGGACGACTCACACACAGAGAGAGACAGAGAGAGATGGACGACTCACACACAGAGAGAGATGGGCGACTCACACAGAGAGAGATGGGCGACTCACCTCGTGAGTGGCTGAGTGAGTGAGTGGGTGAGTGAGTGAGCGGGTGAGTGGGTGACTCACCTCGTCGCCCATCTGCGGGATGAAGGGCGAGCGGCTGGGCATGGTGGACGTCACCCAGGGTGGAGGCAGCCACTCCTCCACCACCTCTGCCACAGACTCCCCCTGTGAGTGAGTGAGTGAGTGGGTGAGTGAACGAGTGAGTGGTTGAGTGAGTGGGTGAGTGGTTGAGTGGGTGAGTGGGTGGTTGAGTGAGTGAGTGAGTGACTGAGTGAGCGAGTGAGTGGGTGAGTGAGTGAGTGGGTGAGTGGCTGAGTGAGTGGGTGAGTGGTTGAGTGAGTGGTTGAGTGAGTGAGCGAGTGAGTGGTTGAGTGAGTGAGTGGATGAGTGAGTGAGTGGTTGAGTGAGTGAGTGGGTGAGTGAGTGAGTGGTTGAGCGAGTGAGTGGGTGAGTGAGTGGTTGAGTGAGTGGTTGAGTGAGTGAGCGAGTGAGTGGTTGAGTGAGTGGTTGAGTGAGTGAGTGGATGAGTGAGTGGTTGAGTGAGTGAGTGGTTGAGTGAGTGAGTGAGCGCGTGGTTGAGTGGTTGAGTGAGTGAGTGAGTGGTTGGTTGAGTGAGTGAGTGGTTGAGTGAGTGAGTGAGCGAGTGGTTGAGTGAGCGAGTGGTTGAGTGAGTGGTTGAGTGAGTGGTTGAGTGGTGAGCGAGTGACTGAGTAAGTGGTTGAGTGAGTGGTTGAGTGAGTGGTTGAGTGAGCGAGTGGATGAGTGAGTGGATGAGTGACTGAGCGAGTGGATGAGTGAGCGGGTGAGTGAGTGGTTGAGTGGTTGAGTGAGCGAGTGGTAGAGTGAGTGGTTGAGTGAGCGAGTGGTTGAGTGAGTGAGTGGTTGAGTGAGTGAGTGGTTGAGTGAGCGAGTGGTTGAGTGAGTGAGTGGTTGAGTGGTGAGCGAGTGACTGAGTAAGTGGTTGAGTGAGTGGTTGAGTGAGTGGTTGAGTGAGCGAGTGGATGAGTAAGTGGATGAGTGACTGAGCGAGTGGTTGAGTGAGTGGTTGAGTGAGTGAGTGGTTGAGTGAGCGAGTGGTTGAGTGGTTGAGTGAGTGAGTGGTTGAGTGAGCGAGTGGTTGAGTGAGTGAGTGGTTGAGTGAGTGAGCGAGTGACTGAGTGAGTGGTTGAGTGAGTGGTTGAGTGAGTGAGTGGTTGAGTGAGCGAGTGGTTGAGTGGTTGAGTGAGCGAGTGGTTGAGTGAGCGAGCGGTTGACCGTCTCTCACCCTGGGTCTCCTCTCCTTGCGTTTGCCGCCACCACCTCCACCTCCACCACCTCCACCACCACCTCCACCACCTCCACCATTGTCCACCCTCCCTCCCCTCCTCCTCCCGTGTCGACGCGTCCTCCCGACCCCTCCACCGTGGAGTCGTCCGATCTCCCGGGGACGACTCTCGCGGGGCGGTGGACCACCGCGGGGTCGACCATCGGATGGTGGACTCCTAGAAGACGGTCGACTGCCGCGGGGTGGACTATCGAATGGCCGACCTCCAGACGGCCGGCCGGCGTGGGGTCGACTGCGAGAGGGTGGACTGCCGAGGGGTTGGGGCGGGGGGCGGTGAGTCGCCCGGTGCTGCTGGTGGTGTTGTCCACCCTGGGACGGAGTCGTCCACCTCGGAGGCTCCAGCTGCTGGCAGGGGCTCAGCGTCCAGTCGGAGAACTCGGTGGACGAGCAGCTGCTAGTCCACCACCACAGGCAGAGAGAGTCCACCACCACCACAGGGAGAGAGAGTCCACCACCACCATAGTCCACCACCACCAGAGTCCACCACCACCACATAGTCCACCACCACAGACAGTCCACCACCACAGAAAGAGTCCACCACCACCACAGAGAGTGCACCACCACCACCACACAGAGAGAGTCCACCACCACATAGTCCACCATCACCACAGAGAGTCCACCACCACCACAGGGAGAGAGTCCACCACCACCACAGGGAGAGAGTCCACCACCACCACATAGTCCACCACCACAGACAGAGTCCACCATCACCACAAAGAGTCCACCACCACCACAGGGAGAGAGTCCACCACCACCACAGAGAGTCCACACCACAGAGAGTCCACCACCACCACACAGAGTCCACCACCATCACAGACAGAGTCCACCACCACAGACAGAGTCCACCACCACAGACAGAGTCCACCACCACCACAGACAGAGTCCACCACCACCACACAGAGTCCACCACCACAGAGAGAGTCCACCACCACAGACAGAGTCCACCACCACCACAGACAGAGTCAACCACCACCACAGAGAGTCCACCACCACACAGAGAGAGTCCACCACCACCACACAGAGAGAGTCCACCACCACCACACAGAGTCCACCACCACACAGAGTCCACCACCACACAGAGAGAGTCCACCACCACAGACAGAGTCCACCACCACCACAGAGTCCACCACCACAGAGAGTCCACCACCACCAAACATAGTCCACCACCACCACAGACAGAGTCAAGCACCACCACAGAGAGTCCACCACCACCACCACACAGAGAGAGTCCACCACCACCACAGGGAGCGAGTCCACCACCACCAAACATAGTCCACCACCACCACAGACAGAGTCAAGCACCACCACAGAGAGTCCACCACCACCACAGAGAGAGTCCACCACCACAGACAGAGTCCACCACCACAGAGTCAACCACCACAGAGAGTCTACCACCACCACACAGAGAGAGTCCACCACCACCACAGACAGAGTCCACCACCACCACACAGAGTCCACCACCACCACAGACAGTCAACCACCACTACACAGAGTCCACCACCACACATAGAGTCCACCAACACAGGAAGAGTCCACCACTACCACAGAGTCCACCATCACCACACATAGTCCACCACCACCACGGAGACAGTCCACCACCACCACCGAGTCCACCACCACAGACAGAGTCCACCACCACCACCGAGAGAGTCAACAACAACCACAGGGAGAGTCCACCACCACAGGGAGAGTCCACCACCACAGCCAGAGTCCACCACCACCACAGGGAGAGTCCACCACCACCACAGGGAGAGTCCACCACCACCACACAGAGTCCACCACCACCACCGAGTCAACAACAACCACAGGGAGAGTCCACCACCACCACAGACAGAGTCCACCATCACAATCATACAGTCAACCACCACAGAGAGAGTCCACCACAGGGAGAGTCCACCACCACAGGGAGAGTCCACCACCACCACCACACAGAGTCCACCACCACCATCATAGAGAGTAAACCACCACAGAGAGTCCACCACCACACATAGAGTCCACCACCACCACCACATAGTCCACCACCACACACAGAGTCCACCGCAGAGTCCACCACCACCAGCAGCGGTCCTTACGAGGTGGACGCTCCACCGCTGCTCCTCCAGCCACCATCATCATCCTCCTCCTCGCTGGATGAGCTGGGATCTCCCGACTCCTACACCCAGCAACATCATCAGCATCATCATCACCAACATCATCACCATCATCATCACTAACATCATCACCATCACCATCACCACTATCATCACCATCATCCTCCTCCTCCTCGCAGGATGAGCAGAGATCTCCTGACTCCTACACCCAGCAACATCATCAGCATCATCATCACTACTAACATCACCACCATCATGATCATCACTACTAACATCACTACCATCATCATCACCATCATCACTACTAACATCACTACCATCATCATCACCATCATCATCACCATCACCACCATCACCATCATCACCACCACCATCACACCACCATCACCATCATCATCACCATCACCACCACCATCCTCCTCCTCCTCCTCCTCGCTGGATGAGCTGGGATCTCCCGACTCCTACACCCAGCCACATCATCACCAACATCATCACCATCATCATCACCATCATCATCACCATCATTATCACTAACATCATCACCATCATCATCACCAACATCATCATCACCATCATCATCACTAACATCATCACTACTAACATCACTACCATCATCATCATCACCATCATCATCACCACCACCATCATCATCCTCCTCCTCCTCGCTGGATGAGCAGAGATCTCCCGACTCCTACACCCAGCAACATCATCACCATCATCATCACTAACATCATCACCACCATCATCACTAACATCATCATCACCACCACCATCATCAGCATCATCAATACTAACATCACTACCATCATCATCATCACCACCATCAGCATCACTACAATCATCACCATCATCATCACCATCATCACCACCATCACCACCATCATCATCATCATCACTACCATCATCATCATCACCACCATCATCATCCTCCTCCTCGCTGGATGAGCTGGGATCTCCTGACTCCTACACCCAGCAACATCATCACCATCATCATCAGCATCATCACTACTAACATCACTACCATCATCATCACCATCACCATCATCACTACCACCACCATCATCATCACTACCATCATCATCACTACCATCATCATCATCACTACTAACATCACCACCATCATCATCACCATCATCACTACTAACATTAGTACCATCATCATCACCATCATCATCACCATCATCACTACTAACATCACTACCATCATCATCACCATCATCATCACCATCATCACCACCATCATCATCACTAACATCATCACCACCATCATCACCACCACCACCATCACCACCATCATCATCATCACTACCATCATCATCACCATCATCACCATCATCATCACCATCATCACCACCATCATCATCACTAACATCATCACCACCATCATCATCACCACCATCACCACCATCATGACCATCATCATCCCCACCACCATCACCACCATCACCACCATCACTAACATCATCACCACCACCACCATCACCACCATCATCATCATCATCATCCTCCTCCTCCTCCTCGCTGGATGAGCTGGGATCTCCTGACTCCTACACCGAGCAACATCATCACCATCATCATCACCACCACCATCATCACCACTAACATCATCACCATCATCATCACTACCATCATCACCACCATCATCATCACCATCCCCACCACCATCATCACCATCACCACCATCACCACCATCACTAAGATCATCACCATCACCACCATCACCATCATTATCCTCCTCCTCCTCGCTGGATGAGCTGGGATCTCCTGACTCCTACACCCAGCAACATCATCATCACTAACATCATCACCACCACCATCATCACCACTAACATCATCACCATCATCATCACTACCATCATCACCACCATCATCATCACCATCATCATCACTACCATCATCACCACCATCATCATCACCATCCCCACCACCATCATCACCATCACCACCATCACCACCATCACTAACATCATCACCATCACCACCATCACCATCATCATCATCCTCCTCCTCGCTGGATGAGCTGGGATCTCCTGACTCCTACACCCAGCAACATCATCATCACTAACATCATCACCACCACCATCATCACCACTAACATCATCACCATCATCATCACTACCATCATCACCACCATCATCATCACCATCATCATCACTACCATCATCACCACCATCATCATCACCATCCCCACCACCATCATCACCATCACCACCATCACCACCATCACTAACATCATCACCATCACCACCATCACCATCATCATCATCCTCCTCCTCGCTGGATGAGCTGGGATCTCCTGACTCCTACACCCAGCAACATCATCACCATCATTATCACTACTAACATCACCACCATCATGATCATCACTACTAACATCACTACCATCATCATCACCATCATCATCACCATCATCACTACTAACATCACTACCATCACCACCATCACCATCATCACCACCACCATCACCACCATCACCATCATCACCACCACCATCACCATCATCATCACCATCATCATCACTAACATCATCACCACCATCACCATCATCACCACCACCATCACCACCATCACCATCATCACCACCACCATCACCATCATCATCACCATCATCATCACTAACATCATCACCACCATCATCATCACTAACATCATCACCACCAT
>NW_027423114.1:197102-214602 GCF_048934315.1 Petromyzon marinus
CTGGGTGAGTGGGTGAGTGAGTGGGTGAGTGAGCGAGTGAGTGAGTGGGTGACTGAGTGGGTGAGTGGGTGAGTGAGTGGGTGAGTGAGTGGGTGGGTGAGTGGGTGGGTGAGTGAGTGGGTGGGTGAGTGAGTGGGTGAGTGAGTGAGTGACTGAGTGAGTGACTGAGTGGGTGAGTGGGTGAGTGAGTGGGTGAGTGAGCGAGTGAGTGAGTGAGTGGGTGACTGAGTGGGTCAGTGGGTGAGTAAGGGAGTGGGTGGGTGAGTGAGTGGGTGGGTGAATGAGTGGGTGAGTGAGTGAGTGAGTGGGTGAGTGAGTGGGTGAGTGAGTGAGGGAGTGGGTGAGTGGGTGAGTGAGTGGGTGAGTGAGTGGGTGAGTGAGTGAGTGGGTGAGTGAGTGAGTGGGTGAGTGAGTGAGTGGGTGAGTGAGTGGGTGGGTGGGTGGGTGAGTAAGTGGATGAGCGAGTGGGTGAGTGAGTGACTGAGTGAGTGACTGAGTGGGTGAGTGAGTGAGTGGGTGAGTGAGTGAGTGAGTGGGTGGGTGGGTGGGTGAGTGGGTGAGTGAGTGACTGAGTGAGTGGGTGAGTGGGTGAGTGAGTGAGTGGGTGAGTGAGTGAGTGAGTGGTGAGTGAGTGGGTGAGTGAGTGGGTGAGTGAGTGACTGGGTGAGTGGGTGAGTGAGTGAGTGGGTGAGGGAGTGGTGAGGGAGTGGTGAGTGGCATGCCTTGGTGAGCGACTCGTGGACTCTCCTCCTCCTCAACTCCTCCTCTTCCTCCTCCATTCCTCGAGCTGCCCTCTCCTCCAGCTGGCGCCTGCTCACCACAGGGTGAGCGCGGGGTGAGTAGGGGGTGAGTGGGTGAGTGGGTGAGTGAGTGAGTGGGTGAGTGAGTGAGTGAGTGGGTGAGTGACTGAGTGACTGAGTGTGTGAGTGAGGCAGTCGCCCTCCAACAACAACGGAGGGCGGAGGAGCGACGCTCACAACAACGAGCGGAGCGCCGGGTGACTAAAGCACAGCAGGTTGGCACAGTAGGGGGCACAGGTGGTGCATCAGCCAGGCATCTCAGTCAGTCGACCCGTGGCACCTGGGTCTGCCCCGTGACCTCCTGCCAGCGGGCGTTCGACACTTCACGTGGCCTCAAGGTGCACATAGCCTGGCACAAGCGTCGTGGTGACGTCACCGCCACTTAGTGGCGAATGGCGGTTGTTGTTGTTGTTGTTGTTGTGAGTGAGTGTGTGAGTGAGTGACTGAGTGAGTGACTGAGTGACTGACTGAGTGAGTGAGTGACTGAGTGACTGACTGAGTGACTGACTGAGTGACTGGGTGAGTGACTGAGTGACTGAGTGAGTGACTGAGTGAGTGACTGACTGAGAGACTGAGTGAGTGAGTGACTGAGTGACTGAGTGAGTGAGTGACTGAGTGACTGAGTGAGTGACTGACTGAGAGACTGAGTGAGTGAGTGACTGAGTGACTGAGTGAGTGACTGAGTGAGTGACTGACTGACTGAGTGAGTGACTGACTGAGAGACTGAGTGAGTGAGTGACTGAGTGTATGACTGAGTGAGTGACTGAGTGAGTGACTTAGTGACTGTGTGACTGACTGACTGAGTGAGTGACTGACTGTGTGACTGACTGAGTGACTGACTGAGTGACTGAGTGACTGACTGAGTGACTGACTGAGTGACTGACTGAGTGACTGACTGAGTGACTGAGTGAGTGACTGACTGAGAGACTGAGTGAGTGAGTGAGTGACTGAGTGACTGAATGAGTGACTGAGTGAGTGACTGACTGACTGAGTGACTGACTGAGTGAGTGACTGACTGAGAGACTGAGTGAGTGAGTGACTGAGTGTATGACTGAGTGAGTGACTGAGTGAGTGACTTAGTGACTGTGTGACTGACTGACTGAGTGAGTGACTGACTCTGTGACTGACTGAGTGACTGAGTGACTGACTGATTGACTAGGTGAGTGACTGACTGAGTGACTGACTGAGTGAATGACTGAGTGACTGACTGAGTGAGTGACTGAGTGACTAGGTGAGTGACTGACTGACTGAGTGACTGACTGAGTGACTGACTGATTGACTAGGTGAGTGACTGACTGACTGGCTAAGTGAGTGACTGAGTGACTGACTGAGTGACTGACTGAGTGACTGAGTGACTGAGTGAGTGACTGACTGAGAGACTGAGTGAGTGACTGACTGAGTGACTGACTGACTGACTCACTGAGTGAGTGAGTGACTGACTGAGTGACTGACTGAGTGAGTGAGTGAGTGACTGAGTGACTGACTGAGTGACTGACTGAGTGACTGACTGACTGACTCACTGAGTGAGTGAGTGAGTGACTGACTGAGTGACTGACTGAGTGAGTGACTGAGTGACTGAGTGACTGACTGATTGACTAGGTGAGTGACTGACTGACTGGCTAAGTGAGTGACTGAGTGACTGACTGAGTGACTGACTGAGTGACTGAGTGACTGAGTGAGTGACTGACTGAGAGACTGAGTGAGTGACTGACTGAGTGACTGACTGACTGACTCACTGAGTGAGTGAGTGACTGACTGAGTGACTGACTGAGTGAGTGACTGAGTGACTGAGTGACTGACTGAGTGACTGACTGAGTGACTGACTGAGTGACTGAGTGACTGACTGACTGACTAGGTGACTGACTGAGTGACTGACTGACTGAGTGACTAGGTGACTGACTGAGTGACTGACTGACTAGGTGACTGACTGACTAACTAGGTGAGTGACTGACTGACTGACTTGACATGCCTCACCGTGCGAGTGCTGTCCCCAGTGTGGGTGCGACGCTGTGCTGGGAGCGAGTGACGAGGTGACCCCGGGTGGCCACCTCGTCGCTGGGTGAGTGACTGAGTGAGTGACTGAGTGAGTGACTGGGTGAGTGAGTGACTGGGTGAGTGAGTGACTGACTGAGTGACTGACTGAGTGACTGAGTGACTGACTGAGTGACTGAGTGAGTGATTGAATGACTGACTGACTGAGTGACTGACTGAGTGAGTGACTGAGTGAGTGACTGACTGACTGAGTGACTGACTGACTGACTGAGTGACTGACTGAGTGAGTGACTGAGTGAGTGACTGACTGACTGACTGAGTGACTGACTGAGTGACTGACTGACTGAGTGACTGAGTGACTGAGTGACTGACTGACTGACTGACTAGGTGACTGACTGACTGACTGAGTGAGTGACTGACTGAGTGACTAGGTGTGCCTCACCGAGCGAGTGCTGTCCCCAGTGTGGGTGCGACGCTGTGCTGGGAGCGAGTGACGAGGTGACCCCGGGTGGCCACCTCGTCACTGGGTGAGTGACTGGGTGAGTGAGTGACTGAGTGAGTGACTGAGTGAGTGAGTGGGTGAGTGAGTGACTGAGTGGGTGGGTGAGTGACTGAGTGACTGAGTGGGTGGGTGAGTGAGTGGGTGGGTGAGTGGGTGAGTGGGTGAGTGGGTGACTGACTGACTGAGTGACTGACTGAGTGACTGAGTGACTGACTGACTGAGTGACTGACTGGCTGAGTGACTGACTGAGTGACTGAGTGACTCAGTGAGTGCCTGACTGAGTGACTGACTGAGTGACTGACTGATTGACTAGGTGAGTGACTGACTGAGTGAGTGACTGACTGAGTGACTGACTGAGTGACTGACTGATTGACTAGGTGAGTGACTGACTGAGTGAGTGACTGACTGAGTGACTGACTGAGTGACTGACTAGGTGTACCTCACCATGCGAGTGCTGTCCCCAGTGTGGGTGCGACGCTGTGCTGGGAGCGAGCGACGAGGTGACCCCGGGTGGCCACCTCGTCGCTGGGTGAGTGAGTGAGTGAGTGACTGAGTGAGTGACTGACTGAGTGACTGAGTGACTAGGTGAGTGACTGACTGACTAACTCACTGACTGACTGAGTGACTGACTGACTGACTGAGTGACTGAGTGAGTGACTGACTGACTAACTAGGTGAGTGACTGACTGAGTGACTGACTGACTGAGTGACTGAGTGAGTGACTGACTGACTGACTAGGTGAGTGACTAGGTGCGTGACTGAGTGACTGAGTGACTGACTGAGTGACTGACTGACTGAGTGACTGAGTGAGTGACTGACTGACTAGGTGAGTGACTAGGTGCGTGACTGAGTGACTGACTGAGTGACTGACTGACTGAGTGACTGAGTGACTGAGTGACTGACTGAGTGACTGACTGAGTGACTGACTAGGTGAGTGACTGACTGACTGAGTGACTGACTGACTGACTGAGTGACTGAGTGACTGACTGACTGACTGACTGACTAGGTGACTGACTGAGTGACTGACTGACTGACTGACTGAGTGAGTGACTGAGTGACTGACTGAGTGACTGAGTGACTGAGTGACTGACTGACTGACTAGGTGACTGACTGAGTGAGTGACTGGCTGACTGACTAGGTGTGCCTCACCGAGCGAGTGCTGTCCCCAGTGTGGGTGCGACGCTGTGCTGGGAGCGAGTGACGAGGTGACCCCGGGTGGCCACCTCATCGCTGGGTGAGTGACTGAGTGAGTGACTGGGTGAGTGACTGAGTGACTGAGTGACTAGGTGACTGACTGACTGAGTGACTGACTGAGTGAGTGAGTGACTGACTGAGTGACTAGGTGACTGACTGACTGACTGAGTGACTGACTGAGTGAGTGAGTGACTGACTGAGTGACTAGGTGACTGACTGACTGACTGAGTGACTGACTGAGTGAGTGACTGAGTGACTGACTGAGTAACTGAGTGTGTGAGTGAGTGACTGAGTGACTGAGTGAGTGAATGAGTGACTAGGTGAGTGACTGACTGACTGAGTGAGTGACTGAGTGACTGACTCACTGACTGAATGACTGAGTGACTGACTGACTGAGTGACTGACTGAGTGACTGAGTGACTGACTGACTGACTAGGTGACTGACTGAGTGACTGAGTGACTGACTGACTGAGTGACTGACTGAGTGACTGACTAGGCATGCCTCACCGAGCGAGTGCTGTCCCCAGTGTGGGTGCGACGCTGTGCTGGGAGCGAGTGACGAGGTGACCCCGGGTGGCCACCTCATCGCTGGGTGAGTGACTGAGTGAGTGACTGAGTGAGTGACTGGGTGAGTGAGTGACTGGGTGAGTGACTGACTGAGTGAATGGGTGAGTGACTGACTGAGTGACTGACTGACTGACTGAGTGACTGACTGAGTGAGTGACTGACTCACTGAGTGACTGACTGAGTGACTGAGTGACTGGGTGAGTGACTGACTGAGTGACTGAGTGACTGAGTGACTGACTGAATGACTGAGTGACTGAGTGACTGACTGAGTGACTGAGTGACTGGGTGAGTGACTGACTGAGTGACTGACTGACTGACTGAGTGACTGACTGAGTGAGTGACTGACTCACTGAGTGAGTGACTGAGTGACTGAGTGACTGACTGAGTGACTGACTGAGTGACTGAGTGACTGAGTGACTGACTGAATGACTGAGTGACTGAGTGACTGACTGACTGAGTGACTGACTGAGTGACTGACTGACTGGCTGAGTGACTGACTCACTGAGTGAGTGACTGAGTGACTGACTGAGTGAGTGACTGACTGACTGAGTGACTGAGTGACTGACTGACTGACTAGGTGACTGACTGAGTGACTGACTGAGTGAGTGACTGACTGACTGAGTGACTGAGTGACTGACTGACTGACTAGGTGACTGACTGAGTGACTGACTGGCTGACTGACTTGACATGCCTCACCGTGCGAGTGCTGTCCCCAGTGTGGGTGCGACGCTGTGCTGGGAGCGAGTGACGAGGTGACCCCGGGTGGCCACCTCATCGCTGGGTGAGTACGGCTCGATCCGTCGGACTCCCTCCACCTGGCCGCTCCGTCGCTGCCCAACGTTGGGGGGTAGCGATGGAGTGGGGGGGGGGCCTGGGGTGGGGGGGGGACAGTTAGACACACGCTCACTCACTCAGACACTCACTCAGTCACTCACTCAGTCGCTCACTCACTCACTCAGTAACTCAGTCACTCAGTCACTCAGTCGCTCACTCAGACACCCGCTCACTCAGTCACTCACTTACCCAGTCACTCACTCAGTCAGTCACTCAGTCACTCACTCAGTCACTCAGACACTCACTCAGTCACTCAGACACTCACTCACTCACTCAGTCACTCAGACACTCACTCAGTCACTCAGACACTCACTCAGTCACTCAGACACTCACTCAGTCACTCAGACACTCACTCAGTCACTCAGACACTCACTCACTCACTCAGTCACTCAGACACTCAGACACTCACTCAGTCACTCAGACACTCACTCACTCACTCAGTCACCCACTCACCCACTCACCCACTCACTCACTCGCTCACTCACCCACTCACTCACTCAGTCACTCACCCACTCACTCAGTCACTCACTCACCCACCCACCCACTCACCCACTCACTCACCCACCCACTCACTCCCCCACCCACTCACTCACCTACCCACTCACTCACCCACTCACTCAGTCACTCAGACACTCACTCACTCAGTCGCCCACTCACTCACTCAGTCACTCACCCACTCACCCACTCACTCACTCGCTCACTCACCCACCCACTCACTCACTCAGTCACTCACCCACTCACCCACTCACTCACTCGCTCACTCACCCACTCACTCACTCAGTCACTCACCCACTCACTCAGTCACTCACTCACCCACCCACCCACTCACCCACTCACTCACCCACCCACTCACTCACCCACCCACTCACCCACCCACCCACTCACCCACCCACCCACTCACCCACTCACTCACTCACCTGACAACGCGGATCCCGCTCTGTGATTGGCCGTTGGGTGCCCCGCCCTCAGCTCATGCTCGCGTCCCATTCGCCGAGAGGCCTCCGCCCCCTCCACCCCAAGCCCCACCCTCAAATTAGCCCCTCCCCTGCCCACTTCCCTCATAACCCCGCCCCCTCCGACAATGCCCCCACCCACTCCTTCATTGACCCCGCCCACTCCTTCGCTTGGCCCGCCCACTTCTCCATTGACCACGCCCACGGGCCTGGTCGCCTCCACCACCTCCAGGTCTCCTAGGCAACAGAACACACAGAGTGGGTGGGTGGGTGAGTGGTGAGTGGGTGTGTGAGTGGGTGGGTGGGTGTGTGAGTGGGTGGGTGGGTGAGTGGGTGGGTGAGTGAGTGGGTGAGTGAGTGAGTGGGTGAGTGAGTGGGTGAGTGAGTGAGTGGGTGAGTGGATGGGTGGTGAGTGACTGAGTGGGTGAGTGAGTGAGTGAGTGACTGAGTGGGTGAGTGAGTGAGTGGGCGGGTGAGTGAGTGGGTGAGTGACTGAGTGAGTGACTGACTAAGTGAGTGACTGAGTGAGTGAGTGGGTGTGTGAGTGAGTGGGTGGCTTACTGACTGAGTGACTGAGTGACAGAGTGACTGGCTGACTGACTGAGCCACTGACTGAGTGACTGAGTGAGTGACTGACTGAGTGACTGACTGACTGACTGAGCCACTGACTGTCTGTCTCACCCGAGGGTCCGAGCCCCATCTGAGGCACGAGCTGGTGCAGCGGCGCTCCGGCCCTGCCAGGCACGAGCCTCTGGGCTTGTGGGGGGTGAGGGTTGCCGTTGACGTCCACTAGGAAGGCCGGGGGCATCAGGTGGGGTGAGTGGTGAGTGAGTGGGTGGGTGAGTGGGTGAGTGAGTGGGTGGGTGAGTGGGTGGGTGTGTGGGTAAGTGGGTGAGTGAGTGAGTGGGTGAATGAGTGCGTGGGTGAGTGAGTGGGTGAGTGAGTGAGTGAGTGTGTGAGTGAGTGGGTGAGTGAGTGAGTGAGTGGGTGAGTGGGTGGGTGGGTGAGTGAGTGGGTGAGTGGGTGGGCGGGTGAGTGAGTGAGTGGGTGAGTGAGTGAGTGAGTGGGTGAGTGGGTGGGTGAGTGGGTGGGTGAGTGGGTGGGTGAGTGAGTGGGTGAGTGGGTGGGTGAGTGGGTGGGTGAGTGAGTGGGTGAGTGATTGGGTGAGTGAGTGAGTGGGTGGGTGAGTGAGTGGGTGGCTGACTGACTGAGTGACTGAGTGACTGACTGAGTGACTGACTGAGTGACTGAGTGACTGAGTGGCTGACTGACTGAGTGACTGACTGAGTGACTGACTGACTGAGCCACTGACTGTCTGTGTGTCTCACCCGAGGGTCCGAGCCCCATCTGAGGCACGAGCCTCTGGGCTTGTGGCGGGTGAGGGTTGCCGTTGACGTCCACGAGGAAGGCCGGGGGCATCAGGTGGGGTGAGTGGTGAGTGAGTGGGTGGGTGGGTGGGTGAGTGGGTGAGTGGGTGAGTGGGTGAGTGAGTGGGTGGGTGGGTGAGTGGGTGAGTGAGTGGGTGGCTGACTGACTGAGTGACTGACTGAGTGAGTGAGTGAGTGGGTGAGTGACTGAGTGGGTGAGTGAGTGAGTGAGTGGGTGAGTGAGTGGGTGAGTAAGTGGGTGAGTGAGTGAGTGGGTGAATGAGTGGGTGAATGAGTGGGTGGGTGAGTGAGTGGGTGAGTGAGTGGGTGGGTGGGTGAGTGGGTGGGTGTGTGGGTGAGTGGGTGAGTGGGTGAGTGAGTGAGTGAGTGGGTGAATGAGTGCATGGGTGAGTGAGTGAGTGGGTGAGTGAGTGAGTGAGTGTGTGAGTGAGTGGGTGAGTGGGTGAGTGAGTGGGTGAGTGGGTGAGTGGGTGGGTGAGTGGGTGGGTGTGTGGGTGAGTGGGTGAGTGGGTGGGTGAGTGGGTGAGTGGGTGGGTGAGTGGGTGGGTGTGTGGGTGAGTGGGTGAGTGGGTGTGTGGGTGAGTGGGTGAGTGGGTGGGTGGGTGAGTGAGTGAGTGAGTGGGTGAGTGGGTGGGTGAGTGGGTGAGTGGGTGGGTGAGTGGGTGGGTGTGTGGGTGAGTGGGTGAGTGAGTGACTGAGCCACTGACTGACTGAGTGACTGACTGAGTGACTGAGTGACTGACTGACTGTCTGACTGAGCCACTGACTGTCTGTGTGTCTCACCCGAGGGCCCGAGCCCCATCTGAGGCACGAGTTGGTGCAGCGGCGCTCCGGCCCTGCCAGGCACGAGCCTCTGGGCTTGTGGGGGGTGAGGGTTGCCGTTGACGTCCACTAGGAAGGCCGGGGGCATCAGGTGGGGCGCCTGCTGCGTTTGGGCGTCCAGCACAAAGTCGTTGGCGTCACGGATCAGCGGGCGGTAGTCCGTGTGGAAGAACAGCTGGTCTGGGATCGCCTGGGCCGAGACACACGGGGAGACACGGGGGAGACACGGAGAGACACGGAGAGACAGGGGGAGACACGGGGAGACACGGGGAGACACGGGGAGAGAGACACGGGGAGAGAGACACGGGGAGACACGGATCAGCGGGCGGTAGTCCGTGTGGAAGAACAGCTGGTCTGGGATCGCCTGGGCCGAGACACACGGGGAGACACGGGGGAGACACGAGGAGACACGGGGCGGAGAGAGACACGGGGAGACACGGGGAGACAGGGGCGGAGAGAGACACGGGGAGAGAGACACGGGGAGACAGGGGGAGACAGGGGGAGACACGGGGAGACACGGAGACACACGGGGAGAGACACGGAGACACACGGGGAGACACGGATCAGCTGGGCGGTAGTCCGTGTGGAAGAACAGCTGGTCTGGGATCGCCTGGGCCGAGACATACGGGGCGGAGACACACGGGGAGACACGGGGAGAGAGACACGGGGAGAGACACGGGGAGACACGGGGAGACACACGGGGCAGAGACACGGGGAGACAGGGGGAGACAGGGGGAGACACGGGGAGAGACACGGAGAGACATACGGGGAGACACGGATCAGCGGGCGGTAGTCCGTGTGGAAGAACAGCTGGTCTGGGATCGCCTGGGCCGAGACACACGGGGAGAGAGACACACGGGGAGACACGGGGAGACACGGGGAGACACGGGGAGACACGGGGCGGAGACACGGAGACACACGGGGAGACACGGATCAGCTGGCGGTAGTCTGTGTGGAAGAACAGCTGGTCTGGGATCGCCTGGGCCGAGACACACGGGGGAGAGAGACACGGGGAGAGACAGGGGGAGACAGGGGGAGACAGGGGGAGACACGGGGAGAGACACGGAGACACACGGGGAGAGACACGGAGACACACGGGGAGACACAGATCAGCTGGGCGGTAGTCCGTGTGGAAGAACAGCTGGTCTGGGATCGCCTGGGCCGAGACACACGGGGAGAGAGACACGGGGAGACACGGGGAGACACGGGGCGGAGAGAGACACGGGGAGAGAGACACGGGGCGGAGACACGGGGAGACACGCGGAGACACGGAGAGAGACAGGGGGAGAGACACGGAGACACACGGGGAGACACGGGGAGAGACAGGGGGGGAGACACATACACAGACACACACAGACACAGTGTCACACACACAGACACACACACACAGACACACACAGATAGTGTCACACATACAGACACACACACAGACACACACACAGACACACACAAAGACACACACAAAGACACACACAGACACACACACACACAGACACACACACAGACACACACACACAGACACACACACAGTGATACACATACACACAGTGGCACAGACACGCACAGTGACACACACACAGTGACACACACACAGACACACAGTGACACACACACACACACAGACACAGTGACACACACACAGTGACACACACACAGTGACACACACACACAGTGACAGACACACACGGTGACACACACACAGTGACACACACACAGTGACACACACAGTGACACACACAGTGACACACACAGTGACACACACACAGTAACACGCACACAGTAACACACACACAGTGACACACACACACAGACACACACAGTGACACACAGTGACACACACAGTGACACACACAGTGACACACACACAGTGACACACAGTGACACACAGTGACACACACACAGTGACACACACACACAGTGACACACACACACAGTGACACACACACACAGTGACACACACACACACACAGTGACACACACAGTGACACACACAGTGACACACACACACAGTGACACACACACACACAGTGACACACACAGTGACACACACACACACACACACCTGACTGTGTGTGTCCGTGTGTGACATCAGAAGGAGGTGTCCGTGGGAGTCCGTGGTGCACAGTGACACACTGACACACACACACAGTGACACACACACACAGTGACACACACAGTGACACACACACACAGTGTAACACACACACCTGACTGTGTGTGTCCGTGTGTGACATCAGAAGGAGGTGTCCGTGGGAGTCCGTGGCGCACAGTGACACACACACACAGTGACACACACACACACACAGTGACACACACACACACAGTGACACACACAGTGACACACACACACACACAGAGTGACACACACACAGACACACACAGTGACACACACACACACAGACACACACGAACCTGACTGTGTGTGTCCGTGTGTGACATCAGAAGGAGGTGTCCGTGGGAGTCCGTGGCGCACAGTGACACACACACACACAGTGACACACAGTGACACACACACAGTGACACACACACACACAGTGACACACACAGTGACACACACACACACAGTGACAAACACAGTGACACACACAGTGACACACATACAGTGACACACACAGTGACACACACAGTGACACACACACACAGTGACACACACACACAGTGACACACACACACACAGTGACACACACAGTGACACACACACAGTGACAAACACAGTGACACACACAGTGACACACATACAGTGACACACACACAGTGACACACACAGTGACACACACACACACAGTGACACACACACACAGTGACACACACAGTGACACACACACACAGTGACACACACAGTGACACACACACACAGTGACACACACACAGTGACACACACAGTGACACACACAGTGACACAGTGACACAGACACACAGTGACACACACACACACAGTGACACACTGACACACACACAGTGACACAGTGACACACACACAGACACACACACACAGTGACACACACACAGTGACACACACAGTGACACACACACAGACACACACACGAACCTGACTGTGTGTGTCCGTGTGTGACATCAGAAGGAGGTGTCCGTGGGAGTCCGTGGCGCACAGTGACACACACACACACAGTGACACACACACACAGTGACACACACACACAGTGACACACACACAGTGACACACACACACAGTGACACACACAGTGACACACACACAGTGACACACACACACACAGTGACACACACACAGTGACACAGTGACACACACACACAGTGACACACACACAGTGACACACACACACAGTGACACACACAGTGACACACACACACACACAGTGACACACACACACAGTGACACACACAGTGACACACACACACAGTGACACACACACACACAGTGACACACACAGACACACAGAGTGACACACACACACAGTGACACACAAACACAGTGACACACACACACAGTGACACACACACACAGTGACACACACAGTGACACACACAGTGACACAGTGACACACACACAGAGTGACACACACACACACAGTGACACACACAGTGACACACACACACACAGACACACACACACACAGTGACACACACGAACCTGACTGTGTGTGTCCGTGTGTGACATCAGAAGGAGGTGTCCGTGGGAGTCCGTGGTGCACAGTGACACACACAGTGACACACACACACACACAGTGACACACACACACAGTGACACACACACAGTGACACACACACACAGTGACACACACAGTGACACACACACACAGTGACACACACACACAGTGACACACACAGTGACACACACACACACAGACACACACACACACAGTGACACACACGAACCTGACTGTGTGTGTCCGTGTGTGACATCAGAAGGAGGTGTCCGTGGGAGTCCGTGGTGCACAGTGACACACACAGTGACACACACACACACACAGTGACACACACACACAGTGACACACACACAGTGACACACACACACAGTGACACACACAGTGACACACACACACAGTGACACACACACACAGTGACACACACAGTGACACACACACACAGTGACACACACACACACAGTGACACACACGAACCTGACTGTGTGTGTCCGTGTGTGACATCAGGAGGAGGTGTCCGTGGGAGTCCGTGGCGCACAGTGACACACACACACACAGTGACACACAGTGACACACACACACAGTGACACACACACACACAGTGACACACACACAGTGACACACACACACACACAGTGACACACAGTGACACACACACACAGTGACACACACACACACAGTGACACACACACACAGTGACACACACAGTGACACACACACACACAGTGACACACACAGTGACACACACACAGTGACACACACGAACCTGACTGTGTGTGTCCGTGTGTGACATCAGAAGGAGGTGTCCGTGGGAGTCCGTGGTGCACAGTGACACACTGACACACACACAGACACACACAGTGACACACACGAACCTGACTGTGTGTGTCCGTGTGTGACATCAGAAGGAGGTGTCCGTGGGAGTCCGTGGCGCACAGTGACACACACACACAGTGACACACACAGTGACACACTGACACACACACAGTGACACACACAGTGACACACACGAACCTGACTGTGTGTGTCCGTGTGTGACATCAGGAGGAGGTGTCCGTGGGAGTCCGTGGCGCACAGCGAGAATCCGTCCGGAGAGAATCGGCAATCAAACAGCGCCCCGTGACCTTGACCCTCAATCTGTGGGGGTCATGGGGGGGGTCATGGGGGTCATGGGGGTCGAGGGGGGGTCAAAGGGTGAACCGTGTGCAGTGTGTAGTGTAGTGTGTAGTGTAGTGTGTAGTGTATAGTGTGTAGTGTATAGTGTAGTGTAGTGTGTAGTGTAGTGTGTAGTGTAGTGGTGTGTAATGTATAGTAGTGTAGTGTGTAGTGTAGTGTGTAGTGTAGTGTGTAGTGTAGTGTGTAGTGTAGTGTAGTGTGTAGTGTAGTAGTGTGTAGTGTATAGTAGTGTAGTGTGTAGTGTATAGTGTAGTGTAGTGTGTAGTGTAGTGTGTAGTGTAGTGGTGTGTAGTGTATAGTAGTGTAGTGTGTAGTGTAGTGTGTAGTGTAGTGTATAGTGTAGTGTGTAGTGTAGTGTGTAGTGTAGTAGTGTGTAGTGTATAGTAGTGTAGTGTGTAGTGTATAGTGTAGTGTAGTGTGTAGTAGTGTGTAGTGTATAGTGTAGTGTGTAGTGTATAGTGTAGTGTGTAATGTGTAGTGTATAGTGTAGTAGTGTGTAGTGTATAGTAGTGTAGTGTGTAGTGTAGTGTGTAGTGTAGTAGTGTATAGTGTAGTAGTGTATAGTGTAGTAGTGTATACTGTAGTAGTGTGTAGTGTAGTAGTGTGTAGTGTAGTAGTGTATAGTGTAGTAGTGTATAGTGTAGTAGTGTATAGTGTAGTAGTGTATAGTGTAGTAGTGTATAGTGTAGTAGTGTATAGTGTAGTAGTGTATAGTGTAGTAGTGTATAGTGTAGTAGTGTATAGTGTAGTGTGTAGTGTAGTGTATAGTAGTGTATAGTGTAGTGTATAGTGTAGTGTAGTGCATAGTGTAGTGTATAGCATAGTAGTGTATAGTGTAGTGTGTAGTGTAGTGTATAGTGTAGTGTAGTGTGTAGTATAGTGTATAGTGTAGTGTGTAGTGTAGTGTATAGTGTAGTGTAGTGTGTAGTATAGTGTATAGTGTAGTGTGTAGTGTAGTGTAGTGCATAGTGTAGTGTATAGCGTAGTAGTGTATAGTGTAGTGTGTAGTGTAGTGTATAGTGTAGTGTGTAGTGTAGTGTATAGTGTAGTGTGTAGTGTATAGTGTAGTGTGTAGTGTGTAGTGTAGTGTGTAGTGTAGTGTGTAGTGTAGTGTATAGTGTAGTGTGTAGTGTAGTGTATAGTGTAGTGTATAGTGTAGTGTGTAGTGCAGTGTAGTTTGTACTGTGTAGTGTAGTGTATAGTGTAGTGTTGTGTGTAGTGTAGTGTATAGTGTAGTGTATAGTAGTGTAGTGTAATGTGTAGTGTATAGTGTAGTGTGTGTAGTGTAGTGTAGTATGTAGTGTAGTGTAATGTGTAGTGTAATGTGCAGTGTAATGTGTAGTGTATAGTGTATAGTAGTGGAGTGTATAGTGTAGTGTATAGTGTAGTGTATAGTGTAGTGTATAGTGTAGTGTAGTGTGTAGTGTATAGTGTAGTGTATAGTGTAGTGTAAAGTGTAGTGTAGTGTGTGTAGTGTATAGTGTATAGTGTAGTGTATAGTGTAGTATATAGTGTAGTATATAGTGTATAGTATATATAGTGTAGTATATAGTGTAGTGTATAGTGTAGTGTATAGTGTAGTGTATAGTGTATAGTATATATAGTGTAGTGTATAGTGTAGTGCATAGTGTAGTGTATAGTGTAGTGTATAGTGTAGTGTATAGTGTAGTATATAGTGTATAGTGTAGTGTATAGTGTAGTGTATAGTGTAGTATATATAGTGTAGTATATAGTATATATTGTAGTGTATAGTGTAGTGTATAGTGTAGTGTATACCGTGTATAGTATAGTGTATAGTGTAGTATATAGTGTATAGTGTAGTGTAAAGTGTAGTGTATAGTGTAGTGTATAGTGTAGTATATATAGTGTAGTATATAGTATATATTGTAGTGTATAGTGTAGTGTATAGTGTAGTGTATACCGTGTATAGTGTAGTGTATAGTGTAGTATATAGTGTATAGTGTATTGTATAGTGTAGTGTATAGTGTAGTATATAGTGTATAGTGTAGTGTATAGTGTAGTGCATAGTGTAGTATATAGTGTAGTATATAGTGTAGTGTATAGTGTAGTGTATAGTGTAGTGTATAGTGTAGTGTATATAGTGTAGTGTATAGTGTAGTGTATAGTGTAGTGAATATTGTATAGTGTAGTGTATAGTGTAGTGTATAGTGTAGTGTATAGTGTAGTGTGTAGTGTATAGTGTAGTGTGTAGTGTAGTGTGTAGTGTAGTGTGTAGTGTAGTTTATAGTGTAGTGTATAGTGTAGTGTGTAGTGTAGTGTATAGTGTAGTGTATAGTGTAGTGTGTAGTGCAGTGTAGTTTGTACTGTGTAGTGTGTAGTGTAGTGTATAGTGTAGTGTTGTGTGTAGTGTAGTGTATAGTGTAGTGTATAGTAGTGTAGTGTAATGTGTAGTGTATAGTGTAGTGTGTGTAGTGTAGTGTAGTATGTAGTGTAGTGTAATGTGTAGTGTAATGTGCAGTGTAATGTGTAGTGTATAGTGTATAGTAGTGGAGTGTATAGTGTAGTGTATAGTGTAGTGTATAGTGTAGTGTATAGTGTAGTGTATAGTGTAGTGTAGTGTGTAGTGTATAGTGTAGTGTATAGTGTAGTGTAAAGTGTAGTGTAGTGTGTGTAGTGTATAGTGTATAGTGTAGTGTATAGTGTAGTATATAGTGTAGTATATAGTGTATAGTATATATAGTGTAGTATATAGTGTAGTGTATAGTGTAGTGTATAGTGTAGTGTATAGTGTATAGTATATATAGTGTAGTGTATAGTGTAGTGCATAGTGTAGTGTATAGTGTAGTGTATAGTGTAGTATATAGTGTATAGTGTAGTGTATAGTGTAGTGTATAGTGTAGTATATATAGTGTAGTATATAGTATATATTGTAGTGTATAGTGTAGTGTATAGTGTAGTGTATACCGTGTATAGTGTAGTGTATAGTGTAGTATATAGTGTATAGTGTAGTGTATAGTGTAGTGTATAGTGTAGTGTATAGTGTAGTATATATAGTGTAGTATATAGTATATATTGTAGTGTATAGTGTAGTGTATAGTGTAGTGTATACCGTGTATAGTGTAGTGTATAGTGTAGTATATAGTGTATAGTGTATTGTATAGTGTAGTGTATAGTGTAGTATATAGTGAATAGTGTAGTGTATAGTGTAGTGCATAGTGTAGTATATAGTGTAGTATATAGTGTAGTGTATAGTGTAGTGTATAGTGTAGTGTATAGTGTAGTGTATATAGTGTAGTGTATAGTGTAGTGTATAGTGTAGTGTATATTGTATAGTGTAGTGTATAGTGTAGTGTATAGTGTAGTGTATAGTATAGTGTGTAGTGTATAGTATAGTGTATAGTGTAGTATATAGTATATAGTGTAGTATATAGTGTAGTGTATAGTGTAGTATATAGTGTAGTGTATAGTGTAGTGTATAGTGTAGTGTATAGTGTAGTATATAGTGTAGTGTATAGTGTAGTGTATAGTGTAGTGTATAGTGTAGTATATAGTGTAGTGTAGTGTGTAGTGTATAGTGTAGTGTATAGTGTAGTGTGTAGTGTAGTGTATAGTGTAGTATATAGTGTAGTGTATAGTGTAGTGTATAGTGTAGTATATAGTGTAGTGTATAGTGTAGTATATAGTGTAGT
>NW_027423114.1:224602-236792 GCF_048934315.1 Petromyzon marinus
GTGGTGGTGAGTGGTGGTGAGTGGTGGTGGTGAGTGGTGGTGAGTGGTGGTGGTGAGTGGTGGTGAGTGGTGGTGGTGAGTGGTGGTGAGTGGTGGTGAGTGGTGGTGGTGAGCGGTGGTGGTGAGCGGTGGTGGTGAGTGGTGAGTGGTGGTGGTGAGTGGTGGTGAGTGGTGGTGAGCGGTGGTGGTGAGTGGTGGTGAGTGGTGGTGAGTGGTGGTGGTGAGCGGTGGTGAGTGGTGGTGCTCACCCTTAGTGAGTGTTGGAGCTGCCCCGTGTGAGAGCTCCACACTTTGAGCAGGAAGTTGCTCGTTGCCGTGACGACGAACTCATCACGGCGGTCCCAGGCAACCATGGTAACCATGGTAACCGTGACACCACCACCACCACCACGCTCACCACTACACGGGGAGAGAGGGTGAGTGGGTGGGTGAGTGGGTGGGTGGGTGAGTGGGTGGGTGAGTGGGTGAGTGAGTGGGTGGGTGAGTGGGTGAATGAGTGGGTGGGTGAGTGGGTGGGTGAGTGGGTGGGTGAGTGGGTGAGTGAGTGAGTGAGTGAGTGAGTGAGTGAGTGAGTGGGTGAGTGGGTGAGTGAGTGGGTGAGTGAGTGAGTGAGTGGGTGAGTGAGTGAGTGGGTGAGTGAGTAGGTGGGTGGTGAGTGGGTGGGTGAGTGGGTGGGTGGGTGGGTGAGTGAGTGAGTGGGTGGGTGAGTGGGTGGGTGAGTGGGTGGGTGAGTGAGTGGGTGAGTGAGTGAGTGGGTGAGTGGGTGAGTGAGTGAGTGAGTGGGTGAGTGGGTGGGTGAGTGGGTGAGTGGGTGGGTGAGTGAGTGAGTGGGTGAGTGGGTGAGTGAGTGAGTGGGTGAGTGTGTGAGTGAGTGGGTGAGTGGGTGAGTGGGTGAGTGAGTGGGTGAGTGAGTGGGTGGGTGAGTGGGTGAGTGAGTGGGTGGGTGGGTGGGTGAGTGGATGAGTGAGTGGGTGAGTGAGTGGGTGAGTGAGTGGGTGGGTGAGTGGGTGGGTGAGTGGGTGGGTGAGTGGTGGGTGAGTGGGTGAGTGGGTGAGTGAGTGGGTGAGTGGATGGGTGGAGTGGGTGAGTGAGTGGGTGGGTGAGTGGGTGGGTGAGTGAGTGAGTGAGTGGGTGAGTGGGTTAGTGAGTGAGTAGGTGAGTGAGTGGGTGAGTGAGTGGGTGAGTGAGTGGGTGAGTGAGTGAGTGGGTGAGTGGGTGAGTGAGTGAGTGAGTGGGTGAGTGGGTTAGTGAGTGAGTAGGTGAGTGAGTGGGTGAGTGAGTGGTAGTGAGTGAGTGGTGAGTGAGTGGGTGGGTGGGTGGGTGAGTGGGTGGGTGAATGAGTGGGTGAGTGAGTGGGTGAGTGAGTGGGTGAGTGAATGGGGTGAGTGAATGGGTGGAGTGGTGAGTGAGTGAGTGGGAGTGAGTGGTGAGTTTGTGACTGATTGAGTGAGTGAGTGAGTGGGTGAGTGGTGAGGTGAGTGACTGAGTGACTGGTGAGTGGTGGGGAGTGGGTGAGTGGGTGAGTGGTGTGAGGGGGTGAGGGGAGGGGGGTGGGCGTGAGGGTGGTGTGAGTGGGTGAGTGGTGATGGAGTGAGTGGGTGAGTGCGTGAGTGGTGAGTGAATGGGTGAGGACCTTGGTGAGGAGGGTGAGGGGGCCATGTTGAGTACAAGTGGGCGCCTTCCACTGCACGCCGCGATTCCCACCACAAACCTGCAGCAACACCACCAACACTAACATCACCAACATCACCTGCATCATCATCACCACCACCAACAAGAACATCATCAACATCACCTGCTATCATCACACTACCATCACCCCTAACTCATCATCACTAACATCACTAACATCACCACTAACATCACTAACATCATCATCACTACATCACTAACATCATCACCACCATCATCCACATCACCATCAACATCACTACCATCACCATCACCACTAACATCACTACCATCACCATCATCATCACCAACATCATCAATCACTAACATCACCACCACCACCATCAACATCACTACCATCACCATCACCACTATACATCACTAACATCACCATCACTACCATCACCACTAACATCACTAACATCACCACCACCACCAACACCATCACCATCATCACCATCATCACCATCATCAACATCATCACCACCACCACCACCATCACCACCACCATCACCACCATCACCATCACCACCATCACCACCACCACCATCATCACCACCACCACCACCATCACCACCACCATCACCACCATCACCACCATCACCATCACCACCACCACCATCACCACCACCATCACCACCATCACCACCACCACCATCATCACCATCACCACCACCACCATCATCACCACCACCACCATCACCACCACCATCACCACCACCACCACCATCACCACCACCATCACCACCATCACCATCACCACCACCACCATCACCACCACCACCACCATCACCACCATCACCACCACCATCATCACCACCACCACCACCACCATCACCACCACCATCACCACCATCACCACCACCATCACCACCACCATCACCACCACCATCACCACCACCATCACCACCATCATCACCACCATCACCACCATCACCACCATCATCACCACCATCACCATCACCACCACCACCACCATCACCACCACCACCATCACCACCACCACCACCACCATCATCACCACCACTACCACCACCATCACCACCACCATCACCACCATCACCATCACCACCACTATCACCACCACCATCACCACCATCACCACCACCACCATCACCACCATCACCACCACCACCACCATCACCACCATCACCACCACTATCACCACCACTATCACCACCATCACCACCATCACCATCACCACCATCACCACCACCATCACCACCACCATCACCACCACCACCATCACCATCATCATCACCATCATCACCACCATCATCATCACACCAGCACCACCATCACCACCATCACCACCACCATCACCACCACCACCACCACCATCACCACCATCACCATCACCACCATCACCACCACCATCACCACCACCACCACCATCACCACCACCATCACCACCACCACCACCATCACCACCATCATCACCACCACCACCATCACCACCACCACCACCACCACCATCACCACCACCATCACCATCACCACCACCATCACCACCATCACCATCACCACCATCACCAACACCATCACCACCACCACCATCACCACCATCACCACCATCACCACCATCACCACCACCATCACCACCACCATCACCACCACCATCACCACCACCACCATCATCACCACCACCACCACCATCACCACCACCATCAACACCACCACCACCATCACCACCATCACCACCACCATCACCACCATCACCATCACCACCACCACCACCATCACCACCACCATCACCACCACCACCATCACCACCACCACCATCACCACCACCACCATCACCACCACCACCATCACCACCACCATCACCATCACCACCACCATCACCACCACCACCATCACCACCACCATCACCATCACCACCACCACCATCACCACCACCATCACCATCACCACCACCATCACCACCCACCACCACCATCACCACCACCATCACCATCACCACCAACAACAACAACCGCCATTCGCCACTAAGTGGCGGTGACGTCACCACGACGCTTGTGCCAGGCTATGTGCACCCTGAGGCCACGTGAAGTGTCGAACGCCCGCTGGCAGGAGGTCACGGGGCAGACCCAGGTGCCACGGGTCGACTGACTGAGATGACTGGCTGATGCACCACCTGTGCCCCCTACTGTGCCAACCTGCTGTGCTTTAGCCACCCGGCGCTCCGCTCGCTGTTGTGAGCGTCGCTCCTCCGCCCTCCGTTGTTGTTGGAGGGCGACTGCCTCCAACTGCCCAGTAGCATCCTTCACGAGCCTCCTCCACAGAGGCCGATCTTGACACCGCTGGTACCAGTCATCGGCAAGTCCACTCAGCTCCACGTCCTCCTGTACCACATCACTCCATCTCTTCTCTAGCCCGTGCCGCGCCCGCTTAGCCCCCTCAATCCGGCCAAACAAAAGCTGTTTCGGCATGCGGTGGCTGGGCATGCGGGCTACATGACCCAGCCATCGCAGCCTTGCCTGCCGGAGGAGCTCACCGATGGGACCCTGCCCAGATCTTTTAAGGGATTTGTGAGCTCCTCACACAATCCAGTCTGGTTAAACCCAGGATGGATCGTAGGCAGGTCAGCCTAAATGTTTCTAACCGGCGAAGATGTTCCATTAGGGGGGTCCACGTTTCGCAAGCGTAGAGAAGGGAGGGAATGACCGTGGCCGAGAAGACCTGAAGCTTAGTGCGGAGCGACAGACCAGGTAGCTTCCACACAGCGTTACGCAACCGATGAAAAGATATTGCCGCTCGACTGATTCGGAGTGAGACCTCTGCTGTTAAACTGGAGCCAGTCATAAGCACACTGCCCAGGTATGGGAAACTCTCCACTCTCTCCACAACTGCCCCATCACCGATTGGGAGTTGTGGGGGTGGAGTGTCCGATGGTACAAAATACCCAGGCAGGTGCTTAGTTTTGGTGGGGCTGATGGTAAGGCCCCACCTCTTAGTGGCACGCTCCAGTCTCAGCAGCAGCGTCTGCAACTCCTCCTCTGACTGAGCAGCTATTACCAAGTCATCAGCATACATAACGTGGTTGAGCAATAGGGAGCCATCCCTTGACCGCACCCGGGCATCGATTAGCCTCCCATTATATCTGTACCATATGGAGATTCCCCCGGTACAGCTATTGAAGGCTTCACGAACTACGTGGTCAAAATAGATGTTAAATAATGTGGGAGCCAGAGGACATCCCTGTCGCACCCCAAGGTGTACAGGGAATGGCTCTGACTCCCGGCCACGTAGTTTTACCCGGGCCCGCTCACCATCATGAAGGTCCTTAATGATCGTGAGCAGAGGGTCAGGTACTCCAAAAGCACGAAGAACGACCCAGAGCCCAGGCCTACTGATGGTATCATAGGCCTTGACCACCATCACCACCACCACCACCATCACCACCATCACCACCACCACCACCATCCCCACCATCACCATCACCACCACCACCATCACCACCACCACCATCACCACCATCACCACCACCACCATCACCACCACCACCATCACCACCACCACCATCACCATCACCACCACCATCAGCACCATCACCACCACCATCAGCACCATCACCACCACCATCACCACCACCACCATCACCACCACCACCATCACCACCATCACCATCACCACCACCACCATTACCATCACCACCACCACCACCATCACCACCATCACCACCACCACCACCACCACCACCATCCCCACCATCACCATCACCACCACCACCACCATCACCACCACCACCATCACCACCATCACCACCACCACCACCACCATCACCACCACCACCATCACCACCACCACCATCCTCACCACCATCACCATCACCACCACCATCATCACCACCACCACCATCACCACCACCATCATCATCACCACCACCACCACTACCACCATCACCACCATCACCACCATCACCACCATCACCATCACCACCACCACCATCACAACCACCATCACCACCACCCCCACCACCACCACCATCACCACCACCACCATCACCACCATCACCATCACCACCACCACCATCACCACCATCACCATCACCGCCACCACCACCACCATCACCACCACCACCACCATCACCACCACCACCATCACCACCATCACCACCACCACCACCATCACCACCACCACCACCATCACCACCACCACCACCATCACCACCATCAGCACCACCACCACCACCATCACCACCACCATCACAACCACCATCACCACCACCACCACCACCATCACCACCACCACCATCACCATCACCACCACCACCACCACCATCACCACCATCACAACCACCATCATCACCACCCCCACCACCACCACCATCACCACCACCACCATCACCACCATCACCACCACCACCACCATCACCACCATCACCACCATCACCATCACCGCCACCACCACCACCATCACCACCACCACCACCATCACCACCACCATCACCATCACCACCATCACCACCACCACCACCACCATCACCACCACCACCATCACCACCACTACCATCATCACCATCACCACCACCATCACCACTATCACCATCACAACCACCATCACCACCACCCCCACCACCATCACCACCATCATCACCACCACCACCATCACCACCACCACCATCACAACCACCATCACCACCACCCCCACCACCATCACCACCATCATCACCACCACCACCATCACCACCATCACCATCACCACCACCATCACCTCAGTCCTGAGTTGGCGAATTGAATGCTGTCAACTTTATCCTGAAACAACAACAACAACAACCATAGTCAACAACAACCACAGTGGTGGTGGTGGTGTAGTGGTGGTGGTAGTGGTTATGTAGTGTTGGTGGTGGTGTAGTAGTGGTGGTGGTGTAGTGGTGGTGGTGTAGTGGTGGTGGTGTAGTGGTGGTGGTGTAGTGGTTGTGGTGGTGTAATGGTGGTGTAGTGGTGGTGGTGTAGGTCTAGCGGTGGTGGTGTAGTGGTGGTGGTGGTGATGTAGTGGTGGTGTAGTGGTGGTGTAGTGGTGGTGTAGTGGTGGTGGTGTAGTGGTGGTGTAGTCGTGGTGTAGCGGTGGTGGTGGTGTAGTGGTGGTGGTAGTGGTGGTGGTGTAGTGGTGGTGGTGGTGGTAGTGGTGGTGGTGTAGTGGTGGTGATGTAGTGGTGGTGGTGGTGTAGTGGTGGTGTAGTGGTGGTGTAATGGTGGTGTAGTGGTGGTGATGTAGTGGTGGTGGTGGTGTAGTGGTGGTGTAATGGTGGTGTAGTGGTGGTGGTGTAGGTGTAGCAGTGGTGGTGTAGTGGTGGTGGTATAGTGGTGGAAGTGGTGGTGCAGTGGTGGTGGTGATGTAGTGGTGGTGGTGTAGTGGTGGTCATGTAGTGGTGGTGATGTAGTGGTGGTGGTGTAGTGGTGGTGGTGTAGGTGTAGTGGTGGTGGTGTAGTGGTGGTGTAGTGGTGGTGGTAGTGGTGATGTAGTGGTGGTGGTGTAGTGGTGGTGTAGTGGTGGTGGTAGTGGTGATGTAGTGGTGGTGGTGTAGTGGTGGTGGTAGTGGTGATGTAGTGGTGGTGGTGTAATGGTGGTGTAGTGGTGGTGGTGTAGGTGTAGCGGTGGTGGTAGTGGTGGTGAGGGTGGTGGTGGTGGTGAGGGTGGTGGTGGTGGTGGTGGTGAGGGTGGTGGTGGTGGTGCTCAGTGGTGGTGAGGGTGGTGAGTGAGTGGTGGTGGTGGTGAGGAGGGTGGTGATGGTGGTGATGGTGGTGATGGTGGTGATGATGGTGAGGAGGGGGGTGGTGAGTGAGTGGTGGTGGTAGTGATGGTGAGTAGGGCGGTGAGTGAGTGAGTGAGTGGTGGTGGTGGTGGTGAGTAGGGCGGTGAGTGAGTGAGTGAGTGGTGGTGGTGGTGAGGAGGGTGGTGAGTAGGGCGGTGAGTACACTCACCACGTGCTCTAAGAGTTCCACCTCCTTCCTGGGCTGTCCGCGCACCAGTGAGTAGACTCGGACGACGTGGTCAGTAGAGCCGCTCACCAGCAACAGGCCACCTGCTCACCCACGGGTGAGTGGGTGGGTGAGTGGGTGGGTGAGTGAGTGGGTGAGTGAGTGATTGACTGAGTGGGGTGAGTGGGTGGGTGAGTGAGTGGGTGAGTGAGTGGGTGGGTGGGTGGGTGAGTGAGTGAGTGAGTGGGTGAGTGGGTGGGTGAGTGAGTGGGTGAGTGAGTGGGTGAGTGGGTGAGTGAGTGAGTGAGTGGGTGAGTGAGTGGGTGAGTGGGTGGGTGAGTGGGTGGGTGGGTGGGTGAGTGGGTGAGTGAGTGGGTGAGTGGGTGGGTGAGGGAGTGAGTGGGTGAGTGGCTGAGTGAAATGTATGAGTGAGTGGTTGAGTGGCTGAGTGAGTGAGTGGCTGAGTGGTGAGCGAGTGGTGAGTGAGTGGTGAGCGAGTGGTGAGCGAGTGGTGAGCGAGTGGTGAGTGAGTGAGTGGCTGAGTGAGTGTCTGAGTGAGTGGCTGAGTGAATGTCTGAGTGAGTGAGTGGGTGAGTGGGTGAGTGAGTGAGTGGCTGAGTGGTGAGCGAGTGGTGAGCGAGTGGTGAGCGAGTGGTGAGCGAGTGGTGAGCGAGTGGTGGTGAGGGCACCTGGGCTGAACGAGGCACACACAACTTGCGTTCCTGGTCGCGGGCGCTCAGTGAATCGCACGGGCCGGGGTCTGGGTGACACACAAAGTGACACACACAGTGACACACACAGTGACACACACACAGTGACACACACACAGTGACACACACAGTGACACACACACAGTGACACACACACAGTGACACACACAGTGACACACACACAGTGACACACACAGTGACACACACACACAGTGACACACACACAGTGACACACACACAGTGACACACACAGTGACACACACACAGTGACACACACACAGTGACACACACACACACAGTGACACACACAGTGACACACACACAGTGACACACACACAGTGACACACACACAGTGACACACACACACAGTGACACACACAGTGACACACACACACACAGTGACACACACACAGTGACACACACACAGTTACACACACACAGTGACACACACACACAGTGACACACACACACAGTGACACACACACAGTGACACACACACACACACACAGTGACACACACACACAGTGACACACACACAGTGACACACACACAGTGACACACACACACACAGTGACACACACACAGTGACACACACACAGTGACACACACACAGTGACACACACACAATGACACACACACAGTGACACACACACAGTGACACACACAGTGACACACACACACAGTGACACACACACAGTGACACACACACAGTGACACACACACAGTGACACACACACACAGTGACACACACACACAGTGACACACACACAGTGACACACACAGTGACACACACACACACAGTGACACACACACACAGTGACACACACAGTGACACACACACAGTGACACACACACAGTGACACACACACACAGTGACACACACACAGTGACACACACAGTGACACACACACAGTGACACACACACACAGTGACACACACACAGTGACACACACAGTGACACACACAGTGACACACACACAGTGACACACACAGTGACACACACACAGTGACACACACACACAGTGACACACACACACACAGTGACACACACAGTGACACACACACACAGTGACACACACACACACAGTGACACACACAGTGACACACACAGTGACACACACAGTGACACACACACAGTGACACACACACAGTGACACACACACAGTGACACACACACACAGTGACACACACACACAGTGACACACACAGTGACACACACACACACAGTGACACACACAGTGACACACACACACAGTGAAACACACACACAGTGACACACACACAGTGACACACACACACAGTGACACACACACAGTGACACACACAGTGACACACACACAGTGACACACACAGTGACACACACACAGTGACACACACACACACAGTGACACACACACAGTGACACACACAGTGACACACACACAGTGACACACACAGTGACACACACACAGTGACACACACACAGTGACACACACACACACAGTGACACACACAGTGACACACACACACAGTGACACACACACACACAGTGACACACACAGTGACACACACAGTGACACACACACAGTGACACACACACAGTGACACACACACACAGTGACACACACACAGTGACACACACAGTGACACACACACAGTGACACACACACAGTGACACACACAGTGACACACACAGTGACACACACACAGTGACACACAGTGACACACACAGTGACACACACACACAGTGACACACACACAGTGACACACACAGTGACACACACACAGTGACACACACACAGTGACACACACAGTGACACACACAGTGACACACACACACAGTGACACACAGTGACACACACACAGTGACACACACACACAGTGACACACAGTGACACACACACAGTGACACACACACACAGTGACACACACAGTGACACACACACAGTGACACACACACTGACACACACACAGTGACACACACACACAGTGACACACACACAGTGACAGACACACACAGTGACAGACACAGTGACACACACAGTGACACACACACAGTGACACACACACAGTGACACACACACAGTGACACACACAGTGACACACACAGTGACACACACAGTGACACACACACAGACACACACACAGTGACACACACACAGTGACACACACAGTGACACACACAGTGACACACAGTGACACACACACAGTGACACACACACACAGTGACACACACAGTGACACACACACAGTGACACACACACACAGTGACACACACAATGACACACACACAGTGACACACACACACAGTGACACACACAGTGACACACACACAGTGACACACACACACAGTGACACACACAGTGACACACACACACAGTGACACACACACACACAGTGACACACACACAGTGACACACACAGTGACACACACAGTGACACACACACAGTGACACACACACACAGTGACACACACAGTGACACACACACACAGTGACACACACACACAGTGACACACACACAGTGACACACACACAGTGACACACACACACAGTGACACACAGTGACACACACACAGTGACACACACACAGTGACAGACACACACACAGTGACACACACACACAGTGACACACACAGATACACACAGTGACACACACACACAGTGACACACACAGTGACACAAACACAGTGACACACACACACAGTGACACACAGTGACACACACACAGTGACACACACACACAGTGACACACACAGTGACACACACACAGTGACACACACACTGACACACACACAGTGACACACACACAGTGACAGACACACACAGTGACACACACAGTGACACACACAGTGACACACACACAGTGACACACACACAGTGACACACACAGTGACACACACACAGTGACACACACACAGTGACACACACACAGTGACACACACAGTGACACACACAGTGACACACACACAGTGACACACACACAGTGACACACAGTGACACACACACACAGTGACACACACAGTGACACACACACAGTGACACACACACACAGTGACACACACAGTGACACACACACAGTGACACACACACACAGTGACACACACACACACAGTGACACACACACACACAGTGACACACACACAGTGACACACCACACAGTGACACACACAGTGACACACACACAGTGACACACACACACAGTGACACACACAGTGACACACACACAGTGACACACACAGTGACACACACACAGTGACACACACAGTGACACACACACAGTGACACACACAGTGACACACAGTGACACACACACAGTGACACACACAGTGACACACACACACACAACAGTGACACACACACACACAGTGACACACAAAGTGACACACAGTGACACACACAGTGACACACACAGTGACACACACACAGTGACACACACAGTGACACACACAGTGACACACACAGTGACACACACAGTGACACACACACAGTGACACACACAGTGACACACACAGTGACACACACATGACACACACAGTGACACACACACACAGTGACACACACACACAGTGACACACACACACAGTGACACACACACACACAGTGACACACACACACACAGTGACACACACACAGTGACACACACACAGTGACACACACACAGTGACACACACACAGTGACACACACACACAGTGACACACACACAGTGACACACACAAGTGACACACACACACAGTGCACACACACACAGTGACACACACACAGTGACACACACACAGTGACACACACACAGTGACACACACAGTGACACACACACAGTGACACACACACAGTGACACACACAGTGAACACCACACAGTGACACACACAGTGACACACACCACAGTGACACACACAGGTGACAAC